>NC_092054.1:93198959-93330548 GCF_003086295.3 Arachis hypogaea
TCAAGGCTATCCTGGCCTTGACTGCATCCCAATCAACTTCATGAGCGCATATCCTCCTCAACTTTTGATAACCATCCAGCTGATTAGTTTAGGCAGAATTTCAGAACATCTTCAATGGCCTCTTCATGAAGTAATTGCAGTAGAATTCCCTTACCCAAGATGCATTGACCTCAGTCAGGTTTCTCTCCAGGAAGAACAGCCTCTTTGTTTGATCTGATCAAGTGTATTACTGGAGTTCTTCTGGGTCTTCAGAGTCCTCTCCAGGTACAGGTTCCTGGAGGTTGCAACACCGGATACTTCAGCTCACAGTATCGGTTTGCAAACTTTACTGGATGAGTAGCAGGAGTAGCTAGTCGCCTTCTCCTGCGGGTAAAGTTTTTCTCCCGCCAGGAGTCATCGTGCATGATATCCATGATGGACATAGCGGATTCTCCTCTTTTATGTTTGCCAGTAGTAGCCTTTCTTTCCTTTTCTTTGGCTGGCAGACATCCTGAAAAACAGAAAACCAGGATATAATAAAAAAAATAGGGAAACAAATAGGCAAATAATCAAAAGAAACACAAAGTGCAAAGGAGCAATAGAAGAGGAGATTGAGTTAAGCAAATTTGCATTAAGGATTGTACAGAGTTAGAATACTGAGAAGAAAATGTCACAATCCAAATGTACTTCAGTTCAAGTTAATTAGAAAAAGTATCATCATGCCTTGGTTAGAATGTTAAAAGAAAGTGAAAAACCAGAAGAAATGTTTTGAAAAGGGTAGGTTGGTTAGAACGAAAATAGTTTAGGAAGTTAAAATTAGTGAGTTAGTAAAAAGTGGGTAAAGTAAGTGGCATAATGATCATATTCCAAGTAACAGGCATTCACAAATAGAAGCTATAGGTAACTCATATCCAAACAAGGAAATTAAGTGATGATGATTCAGTAGATATAGAAATAGCAAAAATTGGAATCTAAACATCAAAATGCAGATGAAGAACCAGGAAATCAAAAAGAATAAGAAAGCTTGCCCTAGCATTCATGAATTGGTTTGGTAAAAGCAGAGTAAAGCAGAGTTTAAACAGCCAAAACCAAACATGAATGAAAGTCCAAAAACAGTTTATAAAATTTGGGCAGCATTCCGGCTGAAATTGGATTGTCCCGGAAAATAAACAACAATCAAAATAGTTCATATGAATTAAAATACAGCTGTACTTACATATAGGGATATGAACGTGAAAAAGCAGTGTAAGAGCAGCATGAAACAGTAAATTTCAGCATATGAACAATACGAACATCACAGCAACAACAGATTGCGAATTGATAAAACAAGAAACACGAACAGTGCAATTAAACAGGCCTAAATCCACTAACTACATCCTAGGCTACCTAACAACTAAATCCACTACAACATGCATATCTAACTAGCCTAAATATGAACATAAACATAAAAATATGAATTAACTACGAATGGATAGAAGGGTGGCGTTCGTTGGAACCTGGTAGGCGAATTAAGGAGAGTGGGGCAGAGAGGTGGCTGGGGGATGGTGGCGGTGGCGTCGGGCGCGCAGAGGAGGGTGGCAGAGGCGGCGGCGGTTGCTATTTGGAGGCAGGGGCTTCGGGAAGGGCAATGGGGGTGGGGGGAGAGAGGGGAAGGAAGGGAAGGGTGGCTTGGTGGCGGATGGGGACGCGGCGGTGACGGCGGCGCGGTAGGGTGGTGATTGCGGAGGGGGGCAGTGGCGGTGGAGGGAGGAAGGAGAAGGAAGAAGAAGAAGAAGGGGAAGAGGAAGGGGGTGGGTGGCGACGGGGTCTGGGTGGTCGGTGGGGTGGCGGCGGTCGGTGATGGTGGCTGGGTGGTGGTGGTGTGATTGGAGAAGAAGAGAGGAGGAGAGGGGTTTGGGGGGGGGTGCGAATGGTAGGGTTCGCGTGACTGGGGTGGTTTAAATTTGAATCCACGCGATCGCGTGGGGCACGCAGTCACGTGGCTGGAGTGAAATGGGGGTCGATGCAATCGTGTGAGTGCGCAATCGCATGGGATAGCTAAAAGAGTGAATGACGTGATCGCCTGGGGCATGCGATCGCGTCGCTGGAAGTTATGCTAAACGCACGAATCCAGTGTCGTTTCAGCGCAACTCTCTGTCTCCTTTAGGGTGTTGTGTAATCCATACAAGGACGCGATCGCTGTGGGCTGTTGTGCGAAACACACATGGCCGCATGATTCCAGCCTAACTTTCTGGACGTTGGATCTTTACGCCGATCTCCAGATCACGTGCCGCGTGAATGACGCGGTCGCGTGGGAAGTGTTTTTCGCAACTTGACGCGATCACATGAATGATGCGGTCGCGTCGCACACCCTTTTTTTTGTGCAAATGCAGAATGCAATGCTAATATGAATGTTATTCATGATTCCAGGTTCAATGAAGTAAAATAAATAAAACTCAAAAATAAACAAAACGGAATAAAATTAAATTGAAAAAAGGAACGATTATACCATGGTGGGTTGTCTCCCACCTAGCACTTTTAGTTAAAGTCCTTAAGTTGGACATTGGATGAGCTTCCTGTTATAGTGGCTTGTGCTTAAATTCATCCAGAAATCTCCACCAACGCTTGGAATGCCAATAGCCTCCGGGGTCCCAAACTAGGCATGTAAAGCTTCTGAGCAGCTTCAAATAGATTCTCAGGCTCCCGGGTGACGAGTGTCAGAATAGATTCCAGGATCCCAAACTTGACTTTTAAATTCGCCTTCGTCTTGATCTATATTTTTCCATCTGGGCGGTTTAGAAATTAGATTCTCACCAGAATAACCAAACATTTTCCGAGATCCATTTGATAGATCATGATGCTAATCCGCACACTTCGAGTCGAAGCGTGGAACCTTATTGAACCTTGTGCACCAGCTCTGAGTACGAGCCATTTCCCTTTTACTCTTAAAGCCACAGAGAGCTCTAAGCTGGCCATCTGTTTCAAGCAAACCATATTCAAGTGGAAAAATAGAGCTAAAGGTTAAGGATTGTACCCACTTGAAGCTTGTATTGGGTGGTAATGGCCTTGGATAGGTGGTTCCAGTGGTTCTGTGAGTTTACTCCCTTGTGCTCTTCTGTGAAATTCTTCACTTCTTTGCAAGATTCTTCAATGTATCCATGTCCTGATCAAAGCCTTCTATGTCTTCCTCGTCACTCAAGTCATAAACGGGAGGTTGGGAAAAGTCTACCTCTGTATCATCTTCGTACTCGCTTGGGGAAGATTCTTCGATCTCAGAAAATTCGCTCGTGGATGCAAGTTCATTACTAGAAGAACTGGACTTGTGACTATCATCATCAAGAGAATTTGCTTCTTGGGTATTCCATCTAGTTCTTCATAAGAGACTTGCTTTGGGGGTTGTACACTATCCTCTTTAGCATCAATTGTAACGGCCTTGACAGAATCTCCACAACTCTGGGTTCCCATGGAAGTTCAGCGTCTCCTAAGTCTTCAACCAACTCTTCTTCTTGTATAATGACAGCTTCTTCTGCTTGTTCTAGTACGAAGTCATGCTCTGTCTTGTCCACTGGAGTTTCTAATATCTCCTTCATGCTACGCTTTTCATTAGATTGCCCACATGGGGCTCTGGGAGGCCCTTGAATGTTCGAACGTCTAGAAGATAATTGACTTATTGCTTGCTCCAGTTGATGAAGGGTTGTTTGAAGTTGACCTACTGTTCCCTTGAGGCAAACTCTGATTCTCGGAGTGATGGATTTGGACGTGGTACATTGGGAAGTGGTGGTGTTTGGAGTAATTGGATTGGAATCGGGGTAAATGAGGATTATATGGTAGCGAATCGTGAAAAGGAGCTTGTGAGTGTGGTGGTTCAAGGTTGTGTTGAGAGGATGGCCTATAAGCGTAGGGTGGGGCTTGTTGGTAACTACGAGGTTGTCCACCATGTCCATTGCCTTGGTATGCATTGTAGAATGGTCTTTGTCCATGATATCTTGGAGGGTGTTGCTGCCAAAAGGGTTGATCAGATCCTCTTGGCTCCATCCATCTTTGATTGCTCTGACCTTGATGCATGTTCCTGTTATAACTTTCATTCCTTTCAACAATATTAGAACCAAACTCAAAGCGAGAGGGGTGAGAATTCATAGTAGCTAATGAAGATAAAAACGTTGGGATTGCAATTTCCCGGCAACGGTGCCATTTTTTGACGTCGGGATTTTTGCCAGTAAAGAATTTTATAAAAATAGTCGCGTTGTAGATACAGTCTCTAAACCAACAGAAATCCTTCGTACAAACGTTTGGTTGTCACAAGTAAAAACCCCTAAATAAATTGATAACGAAGTATTCAAACTCGGTCGTCTTCTCAAGAACTACAGGGAAGTATGTTCTTATTATTGGTTATGGAGTTGTAAATTGGGGTTTGAGAATGAGGAGCGAATGGTTTAATAGCATTAAAGTAAATGAAGAACAAGTAATTAAATGGCAAGTAAAATAAATAGATGACTGTAAATAAACTTTGGCAAGGTATGAGAAATTAGAGATCCTATCCTAGCTATCCTTATCAATGATGATGAAAATTGAATCTTAATTCCACTTTGTTAACCTTTACTAAGGCAAAGGAAGGTCAAGGGATTAATTGGTTGATCTTCGGATCCTATTTATTTCCTAAGAAAAGATTGGGATTATTGAAGTTCAATTTAATTAACAAAGATAACGATTATCAATCATGTTTGAGTTTGATAACTCCTGAGTTACTGATTTCTTAACCAAGACCAAAAGGAGAAAAGTAAATCTACTGGAATAAAAATGTCTTCAGATGGGAATAACAATAATGTAAATAAAAGAAAGCAATAATAAACTGAAATACCTTAAATAACATTAATTCAAAGAGTAATCTGTAACATAGAAGAATTCATAAATAAAATTAGGAAATAATAAAAAGGAATATTGAACCTGATAAAAAGAGATAATCCTGAAAGCGCATAAAATCCTAATTCTAAATCCTAATCCTAAAGAGAAGGAGAGAATCTCCCTCTCAAAACTAAATCTAAATCATGGAAAACAAACTAATTGGAGACTCTCTTTGAATGGATGCATTCCCCCACTTCATAACCTCTGGTCTATGCCTTCTGGACTTGGATTTGGGCCAAAAAGGGCTTAGAATTCCCTATGAGCGTTTTCTGCAATTTCTGGTGCGTGACCTCTGTCACGCGTCCGCGTGGGTCATGCGGTCGCGTCATTCGGCGTTTTCCTTGTCACGTGGTTGCGTCAGTCATGCGACCGCGTCATATGTGTTTCGCTCGAGGCTCGCGGTCGCATCAGTCATGCGGCCGCGTCAATGCCTTTTCGCGCTGGCATGCGGCCGCGTCGCCCATGCGATCGCGTGGCTGCCAGTTTCTTCAAAAACTCTGTTTTATGCTTTCCTTCCATTTTTGTATGTTTCCTTTCCATCCTTTAAGTCATTCCTGCCTTAGAAGATCTGAAACTACTCAACACACGAATCACAGCATCGAATGGAAATAAAGGGTAATCAAAATAATTATTTTTAAGCATAGGAAACATGTTTTTCACATACATCACATAATAAGGAAGGGGAAGTAAAACCATGTAATTAATATGAATAAGTGGGTGAAGGATTGAATAAATCACTCAGATTAAGCACAAAATATATCATAAAATATGGTTTATCAAGGTCCCAACAATGCTCTGAATATCTGTGAGGCTCCATGAGAGCTCATTGTCAAGCTATTGACATTAAAGAAGCGCTTGTTGGGAGCAACCCAATGTTATTTAACTATATTTAATTATTTTCCATTTCTATTTTATGTTTCTTTAGGTTGATGATCATGTGAAGTCACAAAAATTACTGAAAAATAAAAACAGAATGAAAAATAGCATTAAAAATAGCTCACCCTGGAGGAAGAACTTACTGGCGTTTAAACGCCAGTAAGAAGCATCAAATTGGCATTTAACGCCAGAAAGAAGCATCAAGCTGGCATTAAACGCCAGAAACACGCACCAGACTGGCGTTTAACGCCAGAACAGAGCATGGAAGCGGCGTTAAATGCCAGAAACAAGCAGCAAGCTGGTGTTTAACGTCAGACATGCACTCTAAGGGCATTTTGCACGCCTAATTGGAGTAGGGAAGCTAAGTCCTTGACCCCACTGGATCTGTGGACCTCACAGGATCCCCACCTACCCCACCTCTTCTTCTCTCCTCTTCACACCTTTTCATAACTCTTTTCATATTCACATCATCTACTCTTCTCTACCTTAACACTCACCATCTTTCCCCTCCTACCTTCTCCTCTCCTATCGTCACTATTTTTTTTTTTAGTTGTTTTATGCATTTTCTTGAGCTTAAAGTAACCAAAAATGGTTAAATGAAGAACAAAGTAATGAACCATCCAAACAATATGATTTTGATGCAAATTCCATGAGTTTTAGTTGTATTACTTAAATGCTATGAATGAAAGATTTCTCATGAAATTTTGCAAGACTTTGATGCAATTGTTTGGATGATTTCAGGGAAGAAGAGGCTAAGCAAGGAAGCAACAAAATCAATAAAGGAAGCTTGAATATCACATGTGGAGTTTAAGTTCCAGTTTAAGCCTAAACTGGAGCTTAAACGCCAAAATCATGAAGGATAAGAAATGCTGGGATTGAAGTTTAACCTCCAGTTTGACCTCAAACTGGAGGTTAAACGCCAGAATGAGTATGCCACCCAGGGAGGAGTTCCACGTTTAACCTCCAGTTTGACCTCAAACTGGAGGTTAAACGCCAGAACCAGGAAGAGTACCAGGGAGCCATTCCACGTTTAAGCTCCAGTTTGACTCAAACTGGAGCTTAAACGTGTTCGATAGCTTTTCCACTCTAGGGTTGCTCTCTCCATCTCCACGTTTAACCTCCAGTTTGACCTCAAACTGGAGGTTAAACGTGTTCGACACCTCCAGTGCCACCATTCTAAGCTTCCACGTTTAACCTCCAGTTTGACCTCAAACTGGAGGTTAAACGTGTTCGACCTCCAGTATGCCTCCACCCTTTTCCACGTTTAACCTCCAGTTTGACCTCAAACTGGAGGTTAAACGTGTTCGACCTCCAGGGCTGCCCTTCCTATCCCACGTTTAAGCTTCAGTTTAACCTTAAACTGAAGCTTAAACGTGTTTGACTACATGACTCTCCAGGGCTACCTTCTTCCATTTCCACGTTTAAGCTTCAGTTTAACCTTAACTGAAGCTTAAACGTGCTTCTTCAAAGGCCTCACTGGAAGTGTCTGGCGTTTAAGCTGCAGTTTAAGCTTAAACTACAACTTAAACGCCACTCTTGAAAAAGGTTTCTGGGCCAAAAATATTGTGATTTAAGTTAGTCTTTGAGCACAAATATTAACTTAAACTTACTTTGGTATGAAACCCAATTGAATATCATGGTTTATGGGATTGGGCCTGAAGGATTGATGAGTTTGAAATCTCAATTTATTGAGTCATGTGTCATTATTTGATTATCACTAAGTTGGCTCAATAAATGTTACAGGATTTGGATCAACAACCTCATCAAGATTATGGATCATAAACCCAAGGCAAAAGGAAGCAAGGAGAGGCCTCAAAGCCCAAGAAGCACAACTGAAGCTCAATATAGAAAGTGTATAAATAGGATAGAAGTTAAGTTAGAGGGACTTTTACTTCACTTTTAGCTAGTTTTCCTTTCTTGTAATTGAATTCAGAGCTATGATTCACTAAACCCCCTTTCATTGGGTTAGGGAGCTCTATTGTAATTCAATGAATCAATAATAGTTTATCTTCTTCTTCAATCTTTTCTCTTGAATTTTGTTAGAAAGCTTCTCGATCTAATTCCATTGAGTAGTTGTCTTGGGAAAGAAACTACTCATACTTGGAATCCTTCGGAGCCTTGGGAAAGGAATGGAGGATTCATGCTAGAGAAGCTTTCTCACAGTGGATTGGATTGGGGTTTGGATGGATATTGTGACATGTAATCCTACCAAATTGTGGTTCATGAAATTGTGTGGTATAATCAGTGATCAAGCATCATCTCTTCTTATGAACATTTAAACCAAGGGATTGGGAATTTGTTTGTTTTAGAGAGCATTGGTGAGCCAAGGAATTGGGATCCAATCATATAAGATTGCCAAGCAAAATTCAATGAATGCATTGGTTGAGGAAGAGATATACATGTTTTGATTCGGAGATTTCAATATCTCCTAAACCCAATGAATTCCCCATTTCTGATTTCCACTTTCTCTTTACATTCTGCAATTCAATTCTTGCAATCATCCCCATTCCCTTTTAATTTCAGCAATTTACATTCTGCTCTTTAATTCATGCAATTTAAGATTCAGCCATTTAATTTTCTTGTCATTTACTTTTCCCGCCAATTTTACATTCCGCAATTCTCATCTCAAATCTTGATTCCGCTCAACTAGAACACACTTCTAATCCGAATTGCTCACTCAACCAATCCTTGTGGGATTCGACCTCACTCTATTATGAGTTTTTACTTGACGACGATAACCGGTGCACTTGCCGGAAGGAATTTTGCCGATCGTGCAATTTCCTAAATCGTAGCATAACACGTTTATGCGCATCAAGTTTATGGCGCCGTTGCCGGGGATTGGTTTTCGATTGACAATTCTCAAATTGGAAGCTAACTAGATTGAGCAATTTTCTATTGCTTTGTTAATTCTGTTCTAGATACTTGTGAATTTTAATTTCTGCACTTGGTTACATGCTTTCCTTCTTTATGCCTTTAAATTCATGCAACTAACTCACTGACTCACTAACTGTTTGAATTAATTCCTCAATTGAGCTAACCATACTCTTCCATTAACCAAGAGTATTTCACTTGTTTGTGTTTGAGCTGTGTTCTTGTATGACAGGTAGAAGAGGAGAGACATCAACTCCTCCATATACCGAACCAGAGAGGACCCTTCATAGACTTAGAAGGGAAGCAAGAGGGAAGAGAGTAGTGGGAGAAGAGGAATCTGAAGGAGAATCTGAGGACAATTTTGAGGAAGCTTTAGATCTCAACATGGATAGAGAAGTTCACAACCATGAGAGAGCTGATGGAAACAATGCCATCCCTGAGAGGAGGGTTCTTAGTTCATACATAAACCCAACCTCTGGGAATTGTGGTAGTAGCATCCAGAAACCACCCATTCAGGCCAACAATTTTGAGCTCAAGCCACAGCTAATATCACTTGTGGAAAATCATTGTTCCTTTGGAGGAAGTGCTAATGAAGACCCAAACCAACATCTCACAAAATTCCTGAGAATTTGTGACACTGTGAAGTCCAATGGAGTCCAGGAAGATGCCTATAAACTGCTTTTGTTCCCATTCTCACTTAGGGACAAAGCAGCTAAGTGGCTGGAATCATTCCCAAGGGGGAGTCTAACAACATGGGATGAGGTGGAAAGCAAGTTTCTGGCACGTTTCTACCCTCCACAAAAGGTCAATAGGCTTCGATCTGAGGTTCAAACTTTTAGACAACAAGATGGTGAAACTCTCTACGAGGCATGGGAGAGATTCAAGGACTTGACAAGGAAATGCCCACCAAACATGTTCCATGATTGGGTTCAACTGCACATCTTCTATGATGGGCTCTCTTATGAATCAAGGAAGGCTGTAGACCATTCATCAGGAGGTTCATTGAACAGGAAAAAGACTGTGGAAGAGGCCATTGAAGTGATCAGACAGTGGCTGAGAATGAGTACTACTATGCATCAGAAAGGCACAACACTAAGGGAGTCATGGAGCTGAACCAGGTTGATACAATTCTAGCCCAAAACAAGGTGTTTGCCAAGCAACTAGCAGAGCTTACCAGGCAATTAGAAACAAAGCAAGTGGCTGCAATACACACACAAGATCAAGAGGAAGTAGGCATTGAAGGAGGTGAATGGGATGAGGTTAACTATGTGGGAAACCAACAAAGGCAATCATATGATCCACATGCCAACACTTACAACCCAGGCTGGAGAAACCACCCAAACTTTGGGTGGGGAAACCAACAAACCCAACCACAAAACCACAAACCTTACAACCACAACCAACATAACAATTCCACATACCAAAACTCCAACCAAAGATCATACCAAGCCACACAAAACACTTACCCCCAATCATCATATCATGGCCAAAATAATCAACATACCCAACCTAATCCGAACCAACAATTTCAAGATCAATTAAACCGGATAGAAGGAATGCTTGCAACCATGAGCCAAGACATAATTGAATTGAAAGCTTTTAAGGAAGAAGTAAATTCTAACTTGCAAAACCAAGGAGCTGCCATCCAGAAGCTAGAAAATCAAATTTTGTATTTGACTAAGCAAGCCCCTGGGACAAGCGGTTCTCATGCTGCCAAGGCTATTGCAAGGGAGGAATGTAAGGCCATAACCCTCAGAAGTGGAAAGAATCTAAAGGAGATTTCAAGGGAAACCACAGAGGATGAAGCAAAGGAAAATGTGAAAGACAAAGAACAAGGACAATATGTTACACCGTTTGCAACAAAAGAAAAAGAAAAAGAGGTCTTGAAGCCTTACACACCTAAAGCACCTTATCCTCAACGTTTGATGAAAAGTGAAAAGGATGGCCAATTCTCCAGGTTCTTGGAGATTTTCAAGAAGCTTCAAATCAACATTCCCTTTGCTGAGGCAATAGAGCAAATGCCACTCTATGCAAAATTCTTAAAAGAATTAATGACCAAGAAGAGAAGCTGGAGAAATGAGGAAACTGTGTTGTTAACTGAAGAATGCAGTGCCATCATTCAGCACAAATTGCCTCAGAAATTGAAGGACCCAGGCAGTTTCCAAATCCCCTGCATTATAGGAGAAGTCATGGTGGAGAAGGCCTTGTGTGATTTAGGGGCCAGCATCAATTTGATGTCGCTAACAATGATGAGAAGAATGAAGATTGAAGAAGCCAAACCAACAAGAATGGCCCTCCAATTGGCAGATCGAACTTTTAAATTCCCTCATGGGATAGTTGAGGATTTGTTGGTGAAGGTGGGAGAATTTATATTTCCTGCTGATTTTGTGGTGTTAGATATGGAGGAAGAAGCCAAAGCTTCAATAATTCTGGGAAGACCCTTCCTAGCTACTGCTGGAGCCATCATAGATGTACAAAAGGGTGAACTCACTCTTAGACTCCATGATGAGAAATTGGTGTTTAATGTATTCAAGGCAATGAGCTATCCATCAGAATCACTAAGGGAATGCATGAGGGTTGATGTAGTGGACATTGCAGTACAAGAAACTTTTGAGGAAACAATAAAGGAAGTGGCAGAGGAAGAGTTCACCAAGGATATTGAAGTTAGTGATATCAAGGGTGCTGACACAACCATGCTAAGCAGGCCAGAGAAAGTGAAGGAAGAAAAGGAAGCACCAAAACCTGAGCTCAAAGCATTGCCCCCTAATCTCAAGTATGCATACTTGGGTAGTGATGAGAGTCACCCTGTTATCATTAGCTCGGCCTTGAGCCAAGAACAGGAAGAAGAATTGATCAAGGTGCTGCAAACTCATCAAGATGCCATTGGATGGACCCTAGCTGATTTGAAGGGGATAAGTTCATCCATATGCATGCATAAAATCTTGTTAGAAGAAGATGCTAGACCCTCCATTCAAGCTCAGAGAAAATTGAATCCCGTCATGAAAGAAGTGGTACAAAAGGAAGTCAGGAAGTTATGGCAGGCAGGGGTAATCTACCCCATTTCTGATAGCCCATGGGTTAGTCCCATCCATGTAGTTCCCAAGAAAGGTGGCATAACTGTGGTGCCAAATGAGAAAAACGAACTCATACCCACAAGAACCGTTACTGGGTGGAGGATGTGCATAGACTACAGGAAGCTCAATGAAGCCACCAGAAAAGATCATTTCCCACTCCCATTCATGGATCAGATGCTTGAAAGGCTTGCCGGACATGCTTACTATTTCTTCTTGGATGGATATTCAGGCTACAACCAAATAGTAGTTGATCCTAGTGATCAAGAGAAAACATCATTTGTTTGTCCATATGGAGTTTTTGCTTATAGACGCATGCCCTTTGGATTGTGCAATGCACCTGCCACTTTCCAAAGATGCATGCTGTCCATCTTTTCGGACATGATTGAAAAATTTATTGAGGTCTTCATGGACGATTTTTCTGTGTTTGGGGATTCTTTTCCCAGCTGCCTACACCACCTTGCCTTGGTGCTTAAGAGGTGCCAAGAGACTAACCTAGTATTAAACTGGGAAAAGTGTCATTTCATGGTCACAGAAGGAATAGTCCTTGGCCACAAAATCTCTAATAGAGGCATGGAGGTGGACAGAGCTAAGGTGGAAATCATTGAAAAACTACCTCCACCAAGTAATGTCAAGGCAGTTAGGAGCTTTTTGGGACACGCTGGTTTTTACAGAAGGTTTATTAGAGACTTTTCTAAAATAGCCAAACCTTTGAGTAACTTGCTTGTCTCTGATACACCCTTTGTATTTGATAAAAATTGCATGCTAGCCTATGAACTTTTGAAGCAAAAACTTTCCTCTGCACCTATCATTGCCCCACCTGATTGGAACTTACCGTTTGAACTGATGTGTGATGCATCAGACCTTGCTATTGGGGCAGTGTTAGGACAAAGGAAAGACAATTTGGTACATGTGATTTATTATGCCAGTAAAGTCTTGAATGCTAACCAAAGGAATTACACAACCACTGAAAAAGAACTCTTGGCAATAGTCTTTGCATTTGAAAAATTTAGATCTTATCTCATTGGATCTAAAGTCATTGTCTTCACTGATCATTCAGCTTTAAAATATTTACTTGCTAAACAAGAATCTAAACCGAGACTTATTAGATGGGTTCTTTTGTTGCAGGAATTTGACATTGAAATCAAAGACAAGAAGGGTGTAGAGAACAAGGTGGCAGATCATTTATCAAGGATACCATGTGAAGAAGGAAGCACACAAAGCACACATGTAAATGAGTGCTTTCCTGATGAACAACTCATGATAATTCACAAAGCACCCTGGTTTGCAGACATAGCAAACTTCAAGGCCACTGGGAGTTTACCTTTGGAATTTAACAAACATCAAAGGAAGAAATTGGTAAATGATGCCAAATACTTCATCTGGGACGAACCATACTTGTTCAAAAAATGTTCCGATGGCATACACAGAAGATGTATATCCGAGGAAGAAGGAAGGGAAGTCTTATGGGACTGCCATGGCTCCACTTATGGAGGGCACTTTGCAGGGGAAAGAACAGCAGCTAAGGTGTTGCAGTGTGGTTTTTATTGGCCTACTATCTTCAAAGATGCAAAAGAATTAGTGAAGCACTGCCATGAATGCCAGAAAGCTGGGAACCTGCCAAGAAGAAATGAAATGCCACAACAATTCATTCTGGAACTTGAATTGTTTGATGTATGGGGGATAGATTTCATGGGACCAT
The DNA here is from genome assembly GCF_003086295.3 of Arachis hypogaea. NCBI lineage: Eukaryota > Viridiplantae > Streptophyta > Magnoliopsida > Fabales > Fabaceae > Arachis > Arachis hypogaea. The sequence continues at coordinate 93,212,340 of NC_092054.1, forward strand.
TTCCCTCCTCATACTCAAATAATTACATTCTTGTGGCAGTAGATTATGTCTCCAAATGGGTTGAAGCAATAGCAACTCCAACCAATGATAATAAGGTAGTCATGAACTTCCTCAGAAAACACATTTTTTGCCGTTTTGGGGTTCCAAGAGCAATCATCAGTGATGGAGGAAGCCACTTTTGCAACAAACCATTAGAGGCATTACTCCTAAAATATGGAGTCAAACACAGGGTAGCCACACCATACCATCCACAGACAAGTGGGCAAGCCGAAATATCTAACAGAGAACTCAAAAGAATCCTGGAAAAAACTGTGGGAACTTCAAGAAAGGACTGGTCGATTAAGCTAGATGATGCTCTTTGGGCATATAGGACAGCTTTCAAAACACCAATTGGAATGTCTCCTTACCAACTAGTATATGGAAAAGCTTGCCATCTGCCACTGGAGTTGGAGCACAAGGCATACTGGGCCTTGAAACTTCTGAACTTGGACAACAAAGCCGCTGGAGAAAGAAGGATGTTGCAAATTCAAGAGTTGGAAGAATTCAGAGCGGAAGCTTATGAGAATGCCAAAATTTACAAAGAAAGAGCAAAGAAGAAGCATGACAGCAACATAGCCCCAAGGAAATTTGAAGAAGGGCAAAAAGTATTGCTCTACAATTCTAGGCTGAAGCTATTTCCAGGGAAGCTAAAATCAAGGTGGTCTGGACCATTCCTTGTCACCAAGGTCTCCAACTATGGACAAGTAGAAATCATGGAAGAAAAGTCACAACGAACCTTCATTGTTAACGGCCAAAGACTCAAGCATTACTTGGGAGATGTGGAGGAGAAGGACAAAGTTAAATATCACCTCAACTGAGGAAGCTGACCGTCAAGCTAATGACGTTAAAGAAGCGCTTGTTGGGAGGCAACCCAACCTGAGGTAATACCTTGTTGCTGTTTCTTTTATTTGTTTCAATAAAAAGGGTAAAGTAGTTTCTGTGCATTGCAAAGAATTAAGTTTGGTGTTTCACACCAAACAATGAATTCATGGATCAATAAGTCGAAGGGGAATGTGTAACTCTAAGTTTGGTGTTCCACCATAAAGATCAACTGAACACAACAACCTTTGAATTATATGAAAGGAACAACTATTCTAAGCAGTCACAGAAATGCTTAAAACCCTTAGTAGCAACATCATTCCAAGATAACTCAAGGATTCAAAGAACAGAGAGAAGTAAGTGGGAGACTAAGTTTGGTGTTCACACACCAACTTAAGAATCCGATACTTACCCACACATAGTTGAGCTAACCACTCAAGTGCTTGAGAAGCAAGCAACTTCATTACTCTTTGCAGGAAAGGAAACAAGAACCTTAAAGCATGAAGCAACATTTAGGAAGAAGAAGGAGAAATCAAAGTGTTTCATGACAACAAAGAGAAAACAAGGAATTTCACAAGGTGGTATTGTTCCTTGATAATTCTTTAAAAAGGGCAAACAAAAGCATGCGTGTTCTGGTTTAAACTGTAACTGTTGAATCTTTCTGGAATGTGTAGTGTTTTTTTTAGTATGTCTGTTTGTTAATTGCTTTGAATAAAGTGAATGCCTAGATGTTTGGATATAACTTCACCTTCTTAAACAAGTGCGTGCCATGCTTGTTCTGTTTCCAAAAATAAAAGAAAAGTTTGAACAAAAGTAACTTGGCTAAATTAGTGACAAATCAAGTAGAATTAAGTGGTGGTATGCATGCTTGATTGTGTAGTCAGATCACTAAAATTAGAGTGTAGAATTATCATTTTTTATGTAGAGAGTAAAAATTGTCTATGGATCTTGATGAATAAATGTCTTTGGCCATGAAAAAGAAAGAAAAAGAAAAAGAAAAAGCCACAGAAAAAGGCAACCAAAAAGCAAGAAAATTGAGAAAACAAGCTAGGTACCAATGGTTTGAACTTCTGAGACAGATGCCTGTGGTGTTTATGTATTAAGGATATGCTTGGATGAATAGGTTCTGAGGAGTGTTTCAACACTTGGTAACTTGGGTTAACTAACCCGGGATTATCAACCAAAAGTCCATTATCAAGAGCAACCTAAATACAAAACATTTAGTCACACAAAGAGGTGCTGGGCACCAATGTCTCAAGAAGAAATGTGAACTAAAATGCCTAAAGTGGATATGTGTAGTGCACTGATAAGAAAAAGAAAATGCCAAAGGCTTGTGCAACACATGACACTAAGCAAACAAGGAGCAAAAGAAGCTCTAAGAAAAAGAAAAGAAAAACAAAGAAGAGAAAAGTGCCAAAGACATAAGAATAACAAGAGGCCATAGCAATTTTTGATGGATGCAATGAAAAAGTGATAATCCTACCTGATAAGTATGAAAAAGTGATGCTGCAACTTTCTGCATAAAACCCTTCTGATGAACTTCAAATGCTTGCTAATATAGCCAATGTAATTGCTTTCTGTTCCATACTTTCTTCTCAAATAACTCAGGACTTGCTTAGGGACAAGCAAGTATTAAGTTTGGTGTTGTGATGCCAAGGCATCATAGGCTAGTTTCACTAGCATTTTTCTGTTAGTTTTAGTTGTTTTATGCATTTTCTTGAGCTTAAAGTAACCAAAAATGGTTAAATGAAGAACAAAGTAATGAACCATCCAAACAATATGATTTTGATGCAAATTCCATGAGTTTTAGTTATATTACTTAAATGCTATGAATGAAAGATTTCTCATGAAATTTTGCAAGACTTTGATGCAATTGTTTGGATGATTTCAGGGAAGAAGAGGCTAAGCAAGGAAGCAACAAAATAAATAAAGGAAGCTTGAATATCACATGTGGAGTTTAAGTTCCAGTTGAAGCCTAAACTGGAGCTTAAACGCCAAAATCATGAAGGATAAGAAATGCTGGGATTGAAGTTTAACCTCCTGTTTGACCTCAAACTGGAGGTTAAACGCCAGAATGAGTATGCCACCCAGGGAGGAGTTCCACGTTTAACCTCCAGTTTGACCTCAAACTGGAGGTTAAACGCCAGAACCAGGAAGAGTACCAGGGAGCCATTCCACGTTTAAGCTCCAGTTTGACTCAAACTGGAGCTTAAACGTGTTCGATAGCTTTTCCACTCCAGGGTTGCTCTCTCCATCTCCACGTTTAACCTCCAGTTTGACCTCAAACTGGAGGTTAAACGTGTTCGACACCTCCAGTGCCACCATTCTAAGCTTCCACGTTTAACCTCCAGTTTGACCTCAAAATGGAGGTTAAACGTGTTCGACCTCCAGTATGCCTCCACCCTTTTCCACGTTTAACCTCCAGTTTGACCTCAAACTGGAGGTTAAACGTGTTCGACCTCCAGGGCTGCCCTTCCTATCCCCACGTTTAAGCTTCAGTTTAACCTTAAACTGAAGCTTAAACGTGTTCGACTACATGACTCTCCAGGGCTACCTTCTTCCATTTCCACGTTTAAGCTTCAGTTTAACCTTAACTGAAGCTTAAACGTGCTTCTTCAAAAGGCCTCACTGGAAGTGTCTGGCGTTTAAGCTGCAGTTTAAGCTTAAACTACAACTTAAACGCCACTCTTGAAAAAGGTTTCTGGGCCAAAAATATTGTGATTTAAGTTAGTCTTTGAGCACAAATATTAACTTAAACTTACTTTGGTTTGAAACCCAATTGAATATCATGGTTTATGGGATTGGGCCTGAAGGATTGATGAGTTTGAAATCTCAATTTATTGAGTCATGTGTCATTATTTGATTATCACTAAGTTGGCTCAATAAATGTTACAGGATTTGGATCAACAACCTCATCAAGATTATGGATCATAAACCCAAGGCAAAAGGAAGGCAAGGAGAGGCCTCAAAGCCCAAGAAGCACAACTGAAGCTCAATATAGAAAGTGTATAAATAGGATAGAAGTTAAGTTAGAGGGACTTTTTACTTCACTTTTAGCTAGTTTTCCTTTTCTTTGTAATTGAATTCAGAGCTATGATTCACTAAACCCCCTTTCATTGGGTTAGGGAGCTCTATTGTAATTCAATGAATCAATAATAGTTTATCTTCTTCTTCAATCTTTTCTCTTGAATTTTGTTAGAAAGCTTCTCGATCTAATTCCATTGAGTAGTTGTCTTGGGAAAGAAACTACTCATACTTGGAATCCTTCGGAGCCTTGGGAAAGGAATGGAGGATTCATGCTAGAGAAGCTTTCTCACAGTGGATTGGATTGGGGTTTGGATGGATATTGTGACATGTAATCCTACCAAATTGTGGTTCATGAAATTGTGTGGTATAATCAGTGATCAAGCATCATCTCTTCTTATGAACATTTAAACCAAGGGATTGGGAATTTGTTTGTTTTTAGAGAGCATTGGTGAGCCAAGGAATTGGGATCCAATCATATAAGATTGCCAAGCAAAATTCAATAAATGCATTGGTTGAGGAAGAGATATACATGTTTTGATTCGGAGATTTCAATATCTCCTAAACCCAATGAATTCCCCATTTCTGATTTCCACTTTCTCTTTACATTCTGCAATTCAATTCTTGCAATCATCCCCATTCCCTTTTAATTTCAGCAATTTACATTCTACTCTTTAATTCATGCAATTTAAGATTCAACCATTTAATTTTCTTGTCATTTACTTTTCCCGCCAATTTTACATTCCGCAATTCTCATCTCAAATCTTGATTCCGCTCAACTAGAACACACTTCTAATCCGAATTGCTCACTCAACCAATCCTTGTGGGATTCGACCTCACTCTATTGTGAGTTTTTACTTGACGACGATAACCGGTGCACTTGCCGGAAGGAATTTTGCCTATCGTGCAATTTCCTAAATCGTAGCATAACACGTTTATGCGCATCAACTTTCACCAATATGAACCACTTTCCAACTATAATACCTTTCACTCAAACAATGAACCCTTTCTTCCACCACCACCTTCATTGGATGAATATCTCCAACCCCTTATGCAAGAACAACAAGAGCTTCTAGCTAGGTGTCAAAAGTAAGAAGAAGAGCAAAAGATGCTAGGGGAACTTATGGCTAGCTTGACCAAAGTAATGAATCATATGGTATCATTGTGCTCAAATATCTAAGACACTTTCATTGTTGAATATGGAAGATTAATTGAGGAGCACAATGAGAAGGAGAATTTTGAGCTTCAAGGAGAAGAAGAGGAGTTAAATCAAGAGGTGCAACAACAGGAGGAAGCCGAGATTGTTAAACAAGAGGAAGGAGTGGTTGGGGATTTAGGAGATGTTGAGTGCAAAGAGGAATCTCAAGTTGAAGAGCCTTCTTCCATGGAGTTTGAAATTGATGTTAAGGAGGATAGTGCACAACCTCCAAGGCATAATGTGATTGAAGAAATGGAAGAAGTGGAGCAAGCAACAAATCCTCCTATCTATGATGATTCCACATCAACATATGATCCTTTTGATTTTGATGAATCCTTTCCCATTGAACTTGGAATTGACAATGAGGTAGACTTCACTCAACATCCGATTTATGATTTGAGTGATGGGGAAGAGCTAGAAGACATTGGTGAAGAAGAATTTGAACTTGAGGAAGCTTGGCAAGGGGTAGAGCATGAAGTATCTTGTCAAGTGGTGGAAGCCCCTAGAAGAGGATGGACGGGAGTGGAACGTGCCTTATCAAGATCATTGGGGACTCCTCCACCTAAGTCGCCATCCAATCCTTAATTTGAGTGGGTAAAACACATTACTCTTACCTTTATTATTCCACTTGAATTTGGTTTGCTTGAAACGGATGGCCAACTTAGGGCGCTTTGTGGAATGAAGCGTAAGAGGAGGATATTTAGTGGTTGGCGTTGTAAGTCTAGGCTCATTATGGTTGGAGGCTCAAAATGAGGAGCAAAGGTTGAATTAATGGTCAATTGGATGGGTCTAGGAGGGTAGTTTGGTGCCTTAGTGAGAATTCGAGCGAATTACCATGATCAACTCAAAGAAATTACCATGATCAACTCAAAGACGGGTGTGAAAACAAAGTGTGGGATCCCGGATTACAAGAAGAGGATCAACTTTGGGAGCTCATGGTTTGTGAAGAACTCCATCAAAGCTTGGAGCTATTAATTTTGAATGACGGAGCTTATTGGGGATTCAAGCATTGGTGGATGTTCAAGGTTGGATTCAAGCACAAGCCACCTTGATGAAGAGCTCCTCATAAGTCAAACTTAAGGACAATAAAAAAAGTGCTAGGTGGGAGACACCCCACTATGGTAACATCTTTTTATTTTTCTCTTTAGTATATATTGGTAAAATAAGTTTAATTTCATGTTTTGTTTGGTTAGTTGAGTTCATTATGGAGTCTAGTATGTTAAATAAGGTTTTATGGTATTTTGGTAGCTGTTTGGAGGTTTGGAATGCTTGGTTTGGTGCAAGAACATGAAAAATTCTGAAAAATAGAACACCATGCCACGCGTATGCGTGACCCCAAGTTTTTCAACACCCCACGCATACGCATTGATGCCAGGGCATTTTGGCCAGTTTCACTGACCTTTTCTTTATGGTTTTAGGGTAGTTTCATGCACTTTCTTAGGAAATAAGCAAGTTTTTGGTAGAATTTCACTTACATCTTGATTCAAGCTAACATTGTGATTCATATATAAATTCATGAGAATTATGCATGAATTGAATGACAAATTGGATGATGCATTTCTCATAACTTGGACTAGAACTTTGATGCACTTTATTGCTTGATTTCAGGACAAAGGAAGCAAGGAAGAACCACGTTAGCAGCCACGTTAGTCTAACTAACGTGACCTCTAACGTGGAAGGGGAGCTAGCTTGCAACGTTAATGAGAAAAGTAATGACAATGTTAAGTGTCACTAACGTTGGCTCAACTTCCCCTCTCCACGTTAGAGTTCACGTTAACTTAGTTAACGTGACTCTTAACGTGGTCAATGATAGCTTCGAGAGTGTTATTGGCAATCACTTTTCTCATTAACTTTGCAAGTTACCTCCCATTCCTTGCTTCCTTTGGTCCTGAAATCATGCAATAGAGTGCATCAAAGTTCTAGTCCAAGTCATGGGTAATGCAACATACAATTTGTCACTAAACTCATGCAAAATCCTCATGAAATAATGTAAAATGCACAATGTATGCTTGAATCAAGGTGTAAGTGAATATCTACCCAAAACTAGCTTATTTCCTAAGCAAATGCATGAAACTAACCTAAAAACAGTAAAGAAAAGGTCAGTGAAACTGGCGAAGATGCCCTAGCATCACAACACCAAACTTAAAGCTTGCTTGTCCCTAAGCAAGTACTGGAACAAGAGAATGATGAATGGAATGCCAAGAGCAATAAGTCATTCTTGTGGAAGTCATATCACTGATTTTATGGTGGTTTCATGCATAGCAACTTAGGTTCATTCCTGGCTTTCAGACCTTTATCATGTCTTAAAACACTCACTTTGCATACATCCCATGAGACTTTTATTCATTGATCCCTTTATTGTCATTTTAGAGCTTATTGGTGTTCTTAGGCTAAGTGCTCTGTAAGGGGGCAACTTTTTAAGATAAGCTTTTAGCCAACACTCCCGAACCAGTTAGTTCAAGGTGCTAGGTGTTGAAGCACCCCTAAGGACTTACTCCCTCAAGTCTCTCCCCCATACATACACACCACAGGCATATAGTTCATTTATTTTCCTTCTTGAGACCTTGGTGTCCAGCACCTCTTTGAGTTACTAAATGCTCTGTGGTGAGGGTTACTCTTGATAATGGACTTTCAGCTGATAATCCCGGGTTAGTTAACCTAAGTTACTAGGTGATAAAGCACCCCTAAGAGCTTATTCATCCAAGTAGATCCCTCACACAGGAACACCACAGACACATATCTTAAGATCAAAACCATTGGTGCCTAGCCTTATTGCTTACTCTTTTTCTTTTGTTTTTCCACTTTCATTATTCTTTTCTCTTTCTCTTATTAGGATCTTGTCATATACTTAGTCTCATGAGTATATTCAAAGCAAAGTATTCAGGCCAGATAGTTGTCATCCCACCTTATGGTTGAACCAACTTAGCTAACTTATGATCATACCACAAACTCATGAATGTACTCCATAGTGTGAACTCCACTCTGGTCTTTTGAAACATAAACATTCTCTCTTCATTTGATTAAAAAGGGACAAGCATACAAGTAAGTAAAGTAAGGATGCAGTGACATAAAGACTAGCACACAGAGACTTTCTTCAATACCAAAAACTTAAAAGACATAATTGAAGAATGTTTAAAAATAACATGGAAGTAAGTTCTATTTCATACAAGATCTTCCTTATTTAAAGCATAGAAAAAGGTGGAATAAAGAAGGAACTCCACCACCTTTTACTGTTGTGGATGTCCATGCTCTTTTCCTTGCTTGTCCTCCTTGTTTCCTCTTGCATTTTCTCGCATCCGTGCCAATCTTGCTTGCTTCCAATCCTCAAGTGCCTTCCTCACTGACTCATGACTCTCTTCCACCCTTTGTCTTTCCTCTCGTGATAATTCATCCTTCATTTCTTCATACCTGGCTATTCCTAGATGTAATATTGGCAGCTGTCCCACTAAGTAGCCGAGCTTGGCTTGAGTGTTTATGTGATGTCCTGTTTCGCTCATATAAACTCCTTCTGCGAATGCCCTTTGCTCGTCCAATAGTTCTGCCTATTCTATTTGTCTTCGATGCATCTCATGTATGTGAGCCCCTTGATGTGCTTGGATATTGATTAGTCTCTGGATGGATTCTTGTTGCTCGTTTTGCCTTCCTTCCATCCTGTTTAATGTTTCTCCCCATTGTTATCCTTGACTTAGTTGCTGTTCCATCATTTGCCTTTGCCATTCACCTTGCTGAGTCATCCATCTTGAGAGTTTTTCCTCTTGCTGCCCCATCATCTATAGTTGAAGCTCTTTCTGTGCTCCGTGGCTTTCCAAATATTGTTTAGACAAGCAATCAATGGCCTCCTGCAATTGGTGCATGTCCAAGGTCTGTTGTGTTTGACCCTCTAAGACTTGTCCTTCCACTACTTGAGGGGTTGTCTTCTTCCTTTGCTTCCGCTGAGGCAACGGGGATGCTGCAGCATTCATCCTTCGTACAGTTATTAGGATGCCTTCCTTTATCCACATGGGGTTCTCATCTTCAAAAACCACCCCAGCTTTCTTGCATATTCGGTAAATAGTGCTGGGGTAACCTAACGTTCCTCTTGAGTCACTTTTTTCTGCCATCTTTCTAATACCTTCAGCTATGAGTTCATGAACCTTGATTTCTCCTCCCTTCAGTATACAGTGCAGCATTGTGGCTCTCTTGACATTCACCTCCGAGTTGTTTGCAGCTGGGAGAATAGACCTTCTCACTAGTTCAAACCACCCCTTGGCTTCAGGAGTGAGATCTGTTCTCTTGATGAACTTTGGTTTATTTCTCGCACCCCTTTCCCAGTCATCTCCTGGTACACAAATATCTTGTAGAATCTGGTCATAATTGGGGTTGTCCAATCTTGAGTGATAGCTTTCTTCTTCAAACTGTATAGACCGTAGCTTCAATGCCCTCATGACATTCATGGGACCAAAATCCACCATCTTTCCTCTCACAAAGCTTGCGTAAGACTCATCTTTCTTATCATATCGAACCGCATTTGCATAAAATTCTCTTATGAGGTTTGCATTCACCTTAATGACCGGGTCAGTGAGGAGCTCCCATCTTCTCCTTTCTATCTTCTCTGTGATTTCGGGGCACTCAGTCTTTTTAACATGAAATCCCAGCTCATAAATGATTTCCTTATCAACCATCCACCTGTATTGCAATGCATGATGCAAGCTTCTAAATCTCTTTTCATCATATGGGTGTTCTTCCATGAGTTCCTTTCCCTTACTTCTTTTAGAACCCGAAGACGCCATGAATGATAGTTAATATGTGAAGGTGGCAAAGTTGTGGAGATTTTTAGTTGTTTAAGGTTTTATTGCGATGAAGAGAGTGAGGTGGGAAAAAGGTTTTTAATGGGGTAGGCAGTGTCTTGTACCGAAATGGAGAGTGGTGAAGATTGGGTAATGACAATGAAGGTGGGCACGGAACAAGGTTCATTTATATAGAGAAGTTGTGAGAGAGTGGAGGGTGTGGATTGATTGAGTGGTTACTTGGTGGACGGTTGGGGTGATGCATGGATAAAAGACAAGGATCATCACTTTATGAAGGAGATTGCTCGGTCTTTTAGGGGTTCCATTTTTCCAATGTTGCATGGCAACATTTTCCAATGTATTCCCTTTTTAGAACAAGTGTGTAGCCCTTCCTTTTGTGGTGTCCGATCCTTCTTTGTTTAGTTGTCCAATCCATCCCTTTTTATGCTTCTTTTCTTTTCCTATAAAAATTTAAAATAAGGAAATTAATATCATAAAAATCAAACTCTACGGCTAGAATAATAAAGAGAAGAAAAAGAGTTTGTTTATTTATGAATTTCAACTAACTAACTACTTGTGTATCCTTATGCATTTTGGTGGCACCATGGGGTGACACCAAACTTAGTTTGAAGCAATGTGATGAAAAGTTTTGTTCAAAGCTCCCAAACTAGCATGCATCTTGGTTTGCTTTGAACACCAAACTTGTTCTTCACTATATACTGCATGATAAAGATTTCACCAAGTGTTTGTCAAGTTTGGGTTGAAATTCATAAACATTGATTTATTCATTATTTTAAAAACATATAAAACATGGGTTGCCTCCCATGAAGCGCTTCTTTAGCGTCACTAGCTTGACGTTTTTCCCTCGTCAGGGTGGTTGGTAGTGCTTAAAGTCCTCCCCTCTTGCTGTGGACTTATATCCATTGATTGGATCAATGATCTCCATATGTTCTAGGGAAAGAACTCTGTTGATAGTGAAGACCTTGGGTAACTGAGATGGTACAGTAGGGAGATTAGGGGGAATATCTGGGAAGTAAGCTGAGACAACTCTATCCCCTGGAGAGAAGTCTTCCGTAGGGATCTTCTTGTTCCTCCACCTCCTTGGTACCTTCTTCTTTGTTTCTTTTGAGGTTGCCTTCCCCTTGGTGACCTCTTTTTCTAAAGGGGTTGTGATGCTGTCTTTACCTGCCTCTAGAGGTTTAGGTTCCTCCAATTTTTCCTTGAGCTGTGGCAATTGCTGTTTTCCTTGTTTATCAATTAAGGGGATCTCACCATGATCTGGCTGTGCTTCAGTGCTTGTCTCCTCCTTCAATGTCTCATTATCATTTGTGCTTAGTTCCTTGTCCTCTTGATCTGTTTCTTGTGAGAGTTTGAAAACATTGAAGCTGAGTCGTTCATCATGGATTCTCAATATTAGCTCCCCTTTCTCTACATCGATAAGTGCTCTGGCCGTAGCTAGGAATGGTCTTCCCAATATGATTGGGTGAGTGTGACTCTCTTCCATGTCTAGGATGACAAAGTCTGTTGGGAGGAAGTATTTCCCAACCTTTAGCAACACATTTTCCACCACTTCTATTGCTTGCTTTTGAGTTTTGTCAGCCAGTCTGATGATTACATCTATGGGTATTATCTCATTGATCTGCAGCCTCTTCACCAGGGATAATGGCAGTAAGTTGATGCTGGCCCCCAAATCACATAGTGCTCTATCGAACATAGTTTCACCTATGGCACAAGGGATGTGAAAACTCCCTGGGTCTCTTCTTTTTGTAGGCAACTTAGGTTGAATAAGGGCACTACATTCCTTGTTCATCACTATAGTCTGGCCTCCTTTGAGTGAGCTTTTCCTGGGAAGAAGCTCCTTCATATACTTGATGAATGCAGGCATTTGTTGAATTACCTTGATGAATAGTATGTTTACATGTAGAGATACAAACAAGTCTAGGAACCTTGAGTATATTCTCTTTCCCACAGCACCATTGAGCAGTTGAGGGAGGGTGCATAGAGCTTCAGCAGCTCTTGTTGTGAGATTTCTGGTTCTTGGTGATATCTATCCTCCTCCTTTGTTGAGTTGTCTTCAGGTTGTTCGAAAATTTTGCCTTGCTTGTCTTCAGTCTCTTGATCACTTGTAGTGACCATTTTGCAATCTTCCCATCTTACTTTCTTTGCTTCTCCTTTGGGGTTTTTCTCCGTGTCACTTGGGAAGCTATCAGTAGGTTTGGGAATCTTCTCAGCTAAATATCCCATCTGGAATTCCAGCTTCCTGATGGTCTCTCCCTGGTTCTTAATATTGGCTCGCACCTCCTCTTTGAACACCTTATTTTCTTGAATCTCTTGGCATATTCCTTCAAGTAAGGCTTCAATCTTCGAGAGCTTGTCATCAATTGATGGGTGATTCAGAGCAGATGTGATGTTTTGGTTTTGATAAGCGTGTGGAGAAGTGTTGTTGTGGGGGTGTTGAGATGTCCTCTGTGTGAATTGCTGGTGAGCTGCATTGTTGTTGGAGTTGTAACGTCTCTGGTCTTGGTTTTGATCTTGCTCACTTTCCCACCCAAAGATTGGGTGGTTTCTCCACCCAGGGTTGTAGGTCTTGGAGTATGGATCATAGTTTTTCCTTGGTGAATTCCCAATGTAGTTGGCTTGCTCCTGAATACCCTCTGCTTCTTCATTCACTCCTTCTTGGGTTGTTGATGAAGTTGAGATTGCTGCTACTTGGTTCATCTCCATCTTCTTGGTGAGGTCAGCCAGCTGCTGGGTAATGAGCTTGTTTTGGGCCAATAGAGCATCTACATTGTTTAGCTCCATTACTCCTCTTGTGTTCCCTCTTTCGGAAGCATAGAAGTAGTCGTTCTCTGCTACTGTTTCAATAACATCTATGGCCTCCTCAATAGTCTTCTTCTTGTTCAAAGATCCTCCGGATGAATGGTCTACTGCCTTCTTTGACTCATAAGAGAGCCCTTCATAGAAAATGTGCAGCTGCACCCATTCGTTGAACATCTCTGGTGGACACCTCCTTGTTAGGTCTTTAAACCTCTCCCATGCTTCATATAGAGTCTCACCATCTTGTTGCCTGAAAGTTTGGACCTCCGCTCTCAGCCTATTGATTTGTTGAGGAGGGTAAAATCTTGCTAAAAATTCGTTCACCACGTCTTCCCAAGTTGTCAAGCTTTCCCTTGGGAAAGATTCCAGCCACTTGGCTGCCTTGTCCCTAAGTGAGAATGGAAACAAGAGCAGTCTATAGGTGTTAGGATGAACACCATTAGACTTCACTGTGTCACATATTCTCAGGAATGTGGTCAAATGTTGATTGGGGTCTTCTTGAAAACCTCCTCCAAACGAACAGTTGTTCTGAACAAGGGTGATGAGCTGTGGTTTAAGTTCATAGTTGTTGGCATGGATTGTTGGCTTTTGGATGCTACTTCCACAATTGCCTGGGTTTAGATTGATGTAAGAGCCCAAAACTCTTCTATCCTCCCCAGCATGATTCGCTCTACCTCCTCCCCCATGGTTGTGATCCTCTTCTTCATGATGGTTTTCCATGTTGTCTTCCATGTTTGGTTCAAAGAATTCCTCTTCTTCCTCAGCACCAACCACTTTCTTTCCTCTTGCCTCCCTCCTTAATCTAAGGAAGGTCCTCTCAGGTTCAGAATCGAAGGAAGTTGAAGCCCCGCTTTTTCTCCCTATCATACAACCATCAAGTGCAAGCAAGAAAAGATAGGTGCAGAAAGTATTTGTGTCAGAATTACTGTTAGTTGTGGGTGATGCAATATATCAAACAGTTAGTGGGTTAGCAAATAGAATTGAAAATAACAAAGAAAAACAAAAGAGTAGAGGGGGAAGGGAAGAAGTTTAACTAAAACAGAAAGTAAATCACTCAAACAGAAAATGAAATTCACAAAGTAAAAATGCTCAATCTAGTGATCTCCCAATTTAATCATTGTTGATGCACAATCAATCCCCGGCAACGGCGCCATAAACTTGATGCACAGAGAACTTGTCTCTCAACAAATCTCCCTTCGGCAAGTGTACCGAATTTGTCGTCAAGTAAAAACTCACAATAAAGTGAGGTCGAATCCCACAGGGATTGATTGATCAAGCAACTTTAATTAGAAGAATGTTCTAGTTGAGCGAATCCAGAATTTGGGTTGAGAGTTGCAGAAATAAAATGGCGGGAATGTAAATAACAGAAAAGTAATTGCTAGAATCAAAGGACTGGAAGTAAATGACTGAAAATAAATTAGAGAATTGTAAATGGGAATGGAGAATTTGCTCATAAAAGTAAATGACAGAAATTAAAGAGAATGGGTAAGATCAGAGATGGGGAGTTCATTGGGCTTAGGAGATGTTGCAATTCTCCGGATCAAGTTCATTTTCATCTCTTCCTCAATCAATGCACTCATTGATCTCCTTGGCAATCTTAATTGATTGAATTACAATTTCTTGCAATTCAATCTCTCAAATCTTGATCAATAGCCAATTTCTTGGTCAATTGCTCATGAGAAGAGATGAAGTATGGTCACTGATTATACCACATGCATTTCCCAAATCAAGTATTGAGAGGGTTATAGTCACATACCCATCCAAACCCAATTTGGTCCAGCATGAGAAAGCATTTCTAGCTTGATCTCTTCATTCCTCTTTCAAGGTTCAGAACAGATCCAAGTTTGAATAGCTTCTTTTCCAAGATAACTACTCAATTGGATTAAGATCGAAAGCTTTCAAGTAAAATCAAGAGAAAAGATAGAAGAAGAATAATGAAAATTAGTATTGATCCATCAAATTACAACAGAGCTCCCTAACCCAATGAAAGGGGTTTAGTTGTTCATAGCTCTAGAAAATGAAAACAAAGATGGAGAATACATCATAAAACTAGAAATTGCAAAGAAGGTAAAATACAGAGAGTAGTTATCGTTCTCCAACTTCCAGAACTCCCTTAACAATTCAAAGCTACTCCTATATATACTACTTCTCTCAGCTTCTCGTTGGCTCTTCAAGTCTTGGGCCTTTGGATCTTGAGTTTGAAGCAGTTCTCTTCTTCATTTGGGCTTGGCTTTACTTGCAGAGAGAAAATGTGAAGTGGGCAGAGACTTTAGCTCAGGATGTTAGGGGTGTTAACGTTTAGTGAAAATATAAGTTCGAGAACGTTAGTGACAATCAACTTTCTCACTAACGTTACTAAGTAAAAGCCACGTTAACCTCAACGTTAGTGGCATAAACGTTGCCACTAACGTTGCCTCTAAATCCTTTGCACACGTTATTGAGACTTAACATTCCCAATAACTTTGAAAAGCCCCCTTTGTTCCCACGTTAGAGCCCACGTTAACTTAGTTAACGTGGCTCTTTAACGTGGGCTTGCCATCCTTCGAGAACGTTAGTGACACTCAACATTTTCACTAACGTTCCAAGGTGCCCCTATGCCTCACGTTAGAGTCCACGTTAACTAGGTTAACGTGGCTTCTAACGTGGCCATGCTTAGCCATCCCCAACGTTAGTGACAATGTTGAGTGTCACTAACGTTGGCCATTCTTTCACTCATCAACGTTAGCTTCCACGTTAACTAAGTTAACGTGGAAGTTAACGTGGCTCCTTGGGGGGTTGTGTGGTTGCTTACAACGTTAGTGACAATGTTGGGTGTCACTAACGTTGTCGACCATGCTTGCTTCTTACGTTAGCTCCCACGTTAACCAAGTTAACGTGGGAGTTAACGTGGTATGTTGCTCCTTAGGCCAACGTTAGTGACAATGTTGAATGTCACTAACGTTGGCATTTCTCCCCCTTTCTAACGTTAGAGGCCACGTTAACTAAGTTAACGTGGACTCTAACGTGGCCACTTATGAGCAATTGCCAACGTTAGTGACAATGTTAAGTGTCACTAATGTTAGCTCAACTTCCCCTCTCCACGTTAGAGTTCACGTTAACTTAGTTAACGTGACTCTTAACGTGGTCAATGATGGCTTCGAGAGCGTTATTGGCAATCACTTTTCTCATTAACTTTGCAAGTTACCTCCCATTCCTTGCTTCCTTTGGTCCTGAAATCAAGCAATAGAGTGCATCAATGTTCTAGTCCAAGTCATGGGTAATGCAACATAGAATTTGTCACTAAACTCATGCAAAATCCTCATGAAATAGTGTAAAATGCACAATGTATGCTTGAATCAAGGTGTAAGTGAATATCTACCCAAAACTAGCTTATTTCCTAAGGAAATGCATGAAACTAACCTAAAAACAGTAAAGAAAAGGTCAGTGAAACTGGCCAAAATGCCCTGGCATCAAGAAGATAACTGCTTCAACTCAAGATCCAAAGGCCCATACCCAAGACTTGAAGAGCCAACTAGAAAATCAGAAGAATAGTATAAATAGGGAGAACTTTGAACTAGAAGAAGGAGAGCTTTTGGCATTATTAGAATTACTCTCTGTATTTTACTTTCTCTGCAACTTTTAGTTAAATTCTCAGAATGTACTCTCCATCTATGCTTTTCATTCCCAGAGCTATGAACAACTAAACCCCTTTCATTGGGTTAGGGAGCTCTGTTGTAATTTGATGGATCAATAATAGTTTTCATTATCCTTCTTCTCTCTTTTCTCTTGATTTTACTAGAAAGCTTTCAATCTTCATCCAATTGAGTAGTTATCTTGGAAAAGAAGCTATTCATACTTGGATCTCTTCTGAACCTTAGAAGAGGAATGAAGAGATGATGCTAGAATTGCTTTCTCATGTTGGACCAAATTGCGGTTTGGGCAGATATGGTGAGATATAATTCTCCCAATACTTTGATTTGGAAATACATTTGGTATAATCAGTGACCACACTTCATCTCTTCTCATGAGCAATTAGACCAAGGAATTGGCTATTGATCTAATTTGAGAGATTGAATTACCAAGGAATTGGAATTCAATCACTTAAGATTGCCAAGGAGATCAATGAATGCATTAATTGAAGAAGAGATGAAAATGAACTTGATCCGGAGAATACAACATCTCCTAAGCCCAATGAACTCCCCATTTCTGATCTTACCCATTCTCTTTACTTTCTGCTATTTACTTTCATGCTAAACTCCGCTTCCCCATTTAAGATTCTGCAATTTACCTTCTGTCATTTATTTTCTGTAATTTACTTTCCCGCCATTTAATTTCCTGCAATTCTCAACCCAATTTCTGCTTAGCTCAACTAGAACATTCTTCCAATTAAAGTTGCTTGACCAATCAATCCCTGTGGGATTCAACCTCACTCTATTGTGAGTTTTTACTTGATGACAATTCGGTATACTTCCCGAGGGAGATTTGTTAAAGGACAAGTTTCCGTGCATCAAGTTTATGGCGCCGTTGCCGGGGATTGATTTTATATCAACAATGATTAAATTGGTGGATAACTAGATTGAGCAGTTGTTTTTATTTTGTCTGATTTAAGTTCATTTGAGTAATTTACTTTCTGTTCAGTTATTTTCTTCCCTTTCTCCTACCCATTTCTCTTAGTTATTTACAATTCAGTCACCAACCCTCTAACTGTTTGATATATTGCATCACTCACACTAACATCATTTCTGTAGAAATTACTATTTGCATCTATCTTTCTTGCTTTTGCCTTGTTAGTTGTATGACAGGTAGAAGAAGCGGGGCTTCAACTTCCTTTGATTCTGAACCTGAGAGGACCTTCCTTAGATTGAGGGAAGCAAGAGGAAAGAGAGTAGTTGGTGCTGAGGAAGAGGAGGAGTACCTTGAACCAGATATGGATGAGAATATGGAAAACCATCATGAAGAAGAGGCTCACAACCATGGCCGAGAAGGTCCAGCACATCAGGCTGGGCAAGAGAGAAGAGTTCTGGGTTCTTACATCAATCCAAACCCAGGAAATTGTGGAAGTAGCATCCAACGGCCAACCATACATGCCAACAACTTTGAACTAAAGCCACAGTTCATCACCCTTGTTCAGAACAATTGTTCATTCGGATGAAGTGTCCAAGAAGACCCCAATCAACATCTAACCACCTTCCTGAGGATATGCGATACTGTGAAGTCTAATGGTGTTCATCTTGACACTTATAGACTACTTCTGTTCCCTTTCTCACTCAAGGACAAAGCATCTAAATGGCTGGAATCCTTTCCAAAGGAGAATTTAGCAACCTGGGAAGATGTGGTGAATAAATTCTTGGCAAAATTCTATCCTCCTCAACGGATCAATAGGTTGAGAGCTGAGGTACAAACCTTTAGGCAGCAAGATGGTAAGACTTTATATGAAGCATGGGAGAGGTTTAAGGACCTGACAAGAAGATGCCCGCCAGATATGTTCAATGAATGGGTGCAGTTGCACATTTTCTATGAAGGTCTTTCATATGAATCAAAGAAGGCAGTGGACCACTCATCCGGGGGATCTCTGAACAAGAAGAAGACCATTGAAGAAGCCATAGATGTCATTGAGACTGTAGCTGAGAATAACTATTTCTATGCTTCTAAAAGAGACAACACCAGAGGAGTGATGGAGCTGAACAACGTGGATGCATTGCTAGCTCAAAACAAGATGATCACCAAGCAATTAGCTGACCTTACCAAAAAGATGGAGAGGAATCAAGTAGCATCAATCACCACTTCAGCAGTAACTCAAGAAGGAGTGAATGCAGAGGCAGAGGGTGATCAGGAACAAGCCAACTACATTGGAAATTCACCCAGGCAGCACCATGACCCATACTCCAAAATATATAATCCTGGTTGGAGGAACCACCCAAACTATGGGTGGGGAAATCAACAGGATCAATGTCAAGATCAGAGACGCCACAACCCCAGCAACAATGCAACTCACCAACATTCCACACAGAGATCATATCAGCACCCACCTAACAACACACCTCAACATCCATACCAAAGTAAAAATGGCCCTTCTCACCCCTCCAATCTCAACTCACCATCATCTGAAGATAGACTCTCCAGGATTGAAACCCTACTTGAAGGCATATGCAAGGAAATTCAAGATAACAAGGTGTTCAAAGAGGAGGTGCGAGCCAATATTAAGAATCAGGGAGACACCATCAAGAGGCTGGAATTTCAAGTTGGATACCTATCTGAGAAGATTCCCAAACCTACTGATAGCTTCCCAAGTGACACAGAGAAAAATCCGAGAGGTGAAGCAAAGAAAGTCAGATGGGAAGATTGCAAGATGGTTACTATAAGTGATAAGGAGACTGAGGAAGAGCTGAACAAACCATCAGAACAATCTGAAGATACATCAGCAGGAAAGCAGGAAGAGAATCCTCAGGAAACCACAATTACGCAGAAAGAGTTTCTGAGGCTCTATGCACCCTTTCCCCAATTACTAAATGGTGGTGTAGAGAAGAGAATATACTCAAGGTTTCTTGACATATTTGCATCCCTCCATGTAAACATACCATTCATCAAGGCTCTCCAACAAATGCCCTCATACATCAAGTATATGAAGGAGCTGCTGACCAGGAAAAGCTCACTCAAGGGAGGACAAACCATAGTGATGAACAAGGAGTGCAATGCTCTCATTCAACCAGAGCTGCCTATAAAACAGAAGGACCCAGGGAGTTTTCACATCCCATGTTCCATAGGAGAAACAATGTTCGACAAAGGACTCTGTGATCTGGGAGCAAGCATCAACTTAATGCCTTTATCCCTTATGAAGAGGCTGCAAATCAATGAGCTGATGCCCACAAACGTAGTCATCAGACTGGCGGACAAAACTCAAAAACAAGCAATTGGAGTGGTTGAAAACGTGCTGGTGAAGGTTGGGAACTACTTCCTTCCCACAGACTTTGTCATACTGGAAATGGAAGAAAGTCACCTTCACCCAATCATATTGGGAAGACCACTCTTAGCTACAGCCAGAGCGCTCATAGATGTGGAGCGAGGAGAGCTAATACTGAGGATACATGACGAACAACTCACCTTTAACATCTTCAAACCCTCACAAGAAGTAAGTCAGGAAGGCAAGGAACTAAGGGCAGAGCATGACAGAGCAATGGTGGGAGAAAAAAGCATTGAAGCACAAGCTGTACACCCTGGAATTCCTTTGGGTGATGAACAAGAGAATCAGCAGCTGTCACAGCTAAAGGAAACTCAAGTGGAGCCAAAGCCACCAGAATCATATGAGACAAGCAACAAAATCTCCCTAGGGAAAGAGACCACAAAGAGCAGGATAACAGCAAAAGAAACAAAGAAGAAAGTACCAAGGAGATGGAGGAATAAAAAGATCCCTACAGAAGATTTCTCTCCAGGGGATAAAGTGATCTCAGCTTACTTCCTAGATATCCCACTTCATCTCCCTACCATCCCATCTCAGTTACCTAAGGTTTTCACCATCAACAAAGTTCTCTCCCTAGAATATGTGGAGATCATTGATGAAGCCAATGGATATAGGTTTACTGCAAGAGGGGAAGATCTAAAGCATTACCAACCACCATGACAAAGGCAGAACGTCAAGCTAGTGACGCTAAAGAAGTGCGTCATGGGAGGCAACCCATGTTTTACATGCTTTTAAAATTAGTTAATAAAGCAAGGTTCAGGGATTTCAACTCAACTTGACATGCACTTGAATGAATCCTTTTTTGCAACATATAGTGAGGAACAAGTTTGGTGTTCAAGGCACACTATGAGAACATAAATGTAACCCATATCATGTCACTCTTAGGGGCCTTGAACAAATCTTTTACACCACATGGCACCAAACTAAGTTTGGTGTTGCCAATGTTGTATACACGGATGTTGAGTTAGTCAGTTGGTGTGCACTCATGAACAGCACTTAGTAGTTAGAAACAAAAACTTTAAAAAGTAGTTATTCTTTTTAAGTTTACTACCACTTCCCACAATTTTATTTTTTCTTTTATTTTGTAGGAGGATTAATGGGACAATTGAAGGGTTCGGCTACCACAAAAAGAGAGGATTGTACACGTGTCTCCAGGGGGATTGCATTGGAAATTGTTGCCATGCAACATTGGAAGGATGGTTACACTCCAGCATATAACGCATGTGACACCCGCCCAACAACAAAGAAGGCCTCAAATAGGGAGAAGAACACCACCAAAAGAACCTCACTAAGAAGAACCTCAACGGGAAGAATATCAGCAAGAAGAGTACTATGATCCAACTAACATCAACTTGAATCACATTCACGGAGCCATTGAGGAGCTAGCGAGGAGTTATATGGAGGGACAAGAACAACAACTGCACATTCAAGCCCAAAGGATGGATCGTCAAGAAGAACTGTTTTCTAATTGGATGAATCAACAAGGGGAGTGGCAGAAACAGCAAATGGAACACTACTCCCACCTCACTCAAGCCATCAATCAAGTGACTGAAAGGCAAGAGCGTCAAAACAAACGCCTTCAAGAACTCAATCAACGACAGCTAGCTCAGACGAAGGCATTCAATGAGTTCAGCGTACTGAATGAAGGACGGCAACTACATAGGGAGGAGTTTAACATAAACACTCAAGCTAAGTTGAACTATATGTCTAGTCATATGCATAATCTACACTCTGCAATCCCTAGGTATGATGAGATCCAAAAAGATCTCACAGAACAAGAGGAAAGGAAGGTGAAACAGCAGAAGGAAACATTGAAAAAGAAGATGGAAGATGCTGGCTTCTAGAAGAAGTTGATTGGAAAAAGCAAGGGAAGTGGGAGTGCAAGCACTCAAGAAAAACACAAGGAGGACAAACAGGAAGGAGAGCATGAGCACCCCCAAGAGTAAAAGGTGGTGGAGTTCCCTCATTGTCCTATCTTTTTCAAGTTTTAAATAAGGAAAATCATGTATGAAATAGAACATGCTTCCATGGTAGTTTAGAATTTTCAATTCTGTTTTTAGTATTCTCCTTGCATAGGTCTATGATTGCTAGTCAAATTGCCTGTTTTCAATTCCATCTTACTTATTGTATGCTTGTCCTTTTTAAGTCCAATAAAAAGAGATGTTATGAAAGACCAGAGTGATGTTCAATTTGTGGAGTAAGTTATTAGATTTGTGGTGTAGTAATCACTTAGGTAAGTTAGTTCACCAACAAGGTGGGAAGGCAACTATCTGTCGTAAATCATATGCTTGAAACACACCCCATGAGACTAGCTAAATAATAAGATCCTAATAACAAAAAGGAAAAGAACAATAAGAGTTGAAAAAGAAAGAAAAGTTAATAAAGAATAAGGCTAGGCACCAAGGGCTTGAATCTTGAGGGATGTGTCTGTGGTGCTCTTGTACCAAGGATCTACTTGGATGAATAAGTTCTTAGGAGTGCTTCATCACTTGGTAACTTGGGTTAACTAACCCGGGATTATCAACTGAAAATCCACTATCAAGAGCAACCTTGCTACAGAACATTTAGTCACCCAAAGAGGTGCTGGACACCAAGACCTCAAGGGAAGAAAATAACAAACCATGTGCCTGTAGTGTGCATGTATGGGGGAGAGAGACTTGAGGGAGTAATTCCTTAGGGGTGCTTCAACACCTAGCACCTCGAACCAACTGGTTTGGGAGTGTTGGCTGAAAGCTTATTTTAAAGAGTCGCCCCCTCACAGAGCACTTAGCCTAAGGATGCAATAGACCTTGGAAAGACAAAGGGATCAATGAATAATAGTCTCAAAGGGTGCAATCAAGTGAGTATTCCAAGGCATGATAAAGGTCTGAAAACCAGTAAAGGAATGAACCTAAGTTGCTATGCATGAAACCCAATAAAACCAAGAACATGACTTCCACAATAATGATTCATTCATTTTGTCATTTCATTCATCATTCTCTTCTTCCAGTACTTGCTTAGGGACAAGCAAGCTTTAAGTTTGGTGTTGTGATGCCAGGGCATTTTGGCCAGTTTCACTGACCTTTTCTTTATGGTTTTAGGGTAGTTTCATGCACTTTCTTTGGAAATAAGCAAGTTTTGGGTAGAATTTCACTTTCATCTTGATTCAAGCTAACATTGTGATTTTTATATAAATTCATGAGAATTATGCATGAATTGAATGACAAATTGGATGATGCATGTCTCATAACTTGGACTAGAACTTTGATGCACTTTATTGCTTGATTTCAGGACAAAGGAAGCAATGAAGAACCACGTTAGCAGCCACGTTAGTCTAACTAACGTGACCTCTAACGTGGAAGGGGAGCTAGCTTACAACGTTAATGAGAAAAGTAGTCGCCAATAACGTCCTCGAAGCCATCATAGCCCACGTTAATTGCCACGTTAACTACATTAACGTGGTAGTTAACGTGGAAGAAAAAAATGAAGCCAACGTTAGTGACACTCACCTTTGTCACTAACGTTGAATCAAGCTCATATTGGCCACGTTAAGAGCCACGTTAACTCAGTTAACGTGGACTCTAACGTGGGGAAACAAAAGAATGACCAACGTTAGTGACACTCACCTTTGTCACTAACGTTGAGCTAAGCCACTTTGAGCCACGTTAGTTGCCACGTTAACTCAGTTAACGTGGACTCTAACGTGGAGGGAGCAAAGAATCACTAACGTTAGTGACACTCACCTTTGTCACTAACGTTGGGATGAGCCACTATGAGCCACGTTAACTCCCACGTTAACTATATTAACATGGAAGCTAACGTGAGTAAAAGGGATGATGAGCCAACGTCAGTGACACTCACCTTTGTCACTAACGTTGGAGATGGCTAGCAATACCACATTAGAAGCCACATTAACCTAGTTAACGTGAACTCTAATGTGGGAAGTAGGGGAATTTTGGAATGTTAGTGACAAAGGTAAGTGTCACTAAAGTTATCGAAGATATGGCAAGCCTACGTTAAAGGTCACGTTAGCCACACTAACGTGAACTCTAACGTAGGGAGAAAGGAGGATTCTCAACGTTATTGGAAAAAGTAAGTCCCAATAACGTGTGCGAAGGACCAAGAGGCAACGTTAGTGGTCACCTTGATGCCACTAACATTGAAGTTAACGTGGAGCATCCTTGGGTTAGGAACGTTAGTGAAAAAGGTGATTGTCACTAACGTTCTCGAACCCACACTTTCACTTAACGTTAACGCCACTAATGTCCTAAGCTAGAATCCCTGCCTACTTCACACTTTCTCTCTGCAAGTAAAGCTAAGCCCACTGAAGAAGATAACTGCTTCAACTCAAGATCCAAAGGCCCATACCCAAGACTTGAAGAGCTAACTAGAAGATCAGAAGAATAGTATAAATAGAGAGAACTTTGAACTAGAAGAAGGAGAGCTTTTGGCATTATTAGAATTACTCTCTGTATTTTACTTTCTCTGCAACTTTTAGTTAAATTCTCAGAATGTACTCTCCATCTATGCTTTTCATTCCCAGAGTTATGAACAACTAAACCCCTTTCATTGGGTTAGGGAGCTCTGTTGTAATTTGATGGATCAATAATAGTTTTCATTATCCTTCTTTTCTCTTTTCTCTTGATTTTACTAGAAAGCTTTCAATCTTCATCCAATTGAGTAGTTATCTTGGAAAAGAAGCTATTCATACTTGGATCTCTTATGAACCTTGAAGAGGAATAAAGAGATTATGCTAGAATTGCTTTCTCATGTTGGACCAAATTGGGGTTTGGGCGGATATGGTGACATATAATTCTCCCAATACTTTGATTTGGAAATACATGTGGTATAATCAGTGACCACACTTCATCTCTTCTCATGAGCAATTGGACCAAGGAATTGGCTATTGATCTTATTTGAGAGATTGAATTACCAAGGAATTGGAATTCAATCACTTAAGATTGTTAAGGAGATCAATGAATACATTGATTGAGGAAGAGATGAAAATGAACTTGATCCGGAGAATACAACATCTCCTAAGCCCAATGAACTCCCCATTTCTGATCTTACCCATTCTCTTTACTTTCTTCTATTTACTTTCATGCTAAACTCCCCTTCCCCATTTAAGATTCTGCAATTTACCTTCCGTCATTTATTTTCTGCAATTTACTTTCCTGAAATTTTCAACCCAATTTCTGCTTAGCTCAACTAGAACATTCTTCCAATTAAAGTTGCTTGACCAATCAATCCCTGTGGGATTCGACCTCACTCTATTGTGAGTTTTTACTTGATGACAATTCGGTATACTTGCCGAGGGAGATTTGTTAAAGGACAAGTTTCCGTGCATCACGCGTGACATCAAAATTTTTCAGGGCCAGTACAAAAACCAGAGAGTTGCGCGTGGAGTGCATTGGAATTTTGCCTCTGGCACAATTTTCATCCACGCGTACGCATCACCCCACGGGTACGCGTCACCTAGATCTCTCTCCACTCACGCGTGCGCGTTGCCAATGCGTACGCATTGTATGCCATTTCTAAAACTCACGCGTACGCGTGACCCTGCCCTGTTTCACCACTCATCTTTTCTTCTCTTCATTCCATTTTTTTCCTTCTTCTCTCTTCTCTGCTTTTCTTTTCCTTCTTCAATCATCATCCAACACTACCAATCACCATCTATCACCATTTCCTTTATTTAGTTAGTCAGTTAGTTATTTAGTTTGTTTGATTTGTGTTTAATTTTTTGTTTTTAATTATAGGTGTTAGATTATTGATTTTGGTTGCTATTTGTTGCTGCTTATTATTAACTTGATGCTCTTCTAGCATAATTGTTTTTGTTAATTTTCATTGTTGGATTCCTTTGTTGAGGTTATATCTTGTTACTTGGTTTTTAGTTTTTCATGTTTAACATTTGTGAATACCAAGTACATGTTACATTGCCTTCAAGCTTTCTAATTCTTTTGAATTGCATATTTTGGCCACCATGTATTCATCATCCATTGTTAGGCAATAGTGTATTATCAATGCATTTTTTGTTAAGTGATGCTTGTTACCCTTATTCACATTACCTATTTCATGCATTGAGACTTTGGAATTGTGGAATTGGATCGAAAGCTTACCTAGTGATATATTTTTTACCTTTCTATGCTTTGTGGACCATGCTTGCTATGTGATTGATTTTCACTTCTATCTTCTTTGTCCTAAGTTCCATAGCACCCATGTGTTCCACCTCTATGTCACTAAGTGTTGCAACAACTTCAATATGTGTCATTTTTTGATGTGTGAGCTTTACATTTCAATTGGTTCACTAAGTTTACTTACACATCAATCAATGTCCATCCATTATCCAATTCATAATTGCTTGATTATTTGCTTGAGTGCTTTCATGCTTCTTTATCACTTGTTTGCTTATCTTAACTTACAAGTTACTTTGAAGTATTTCAAGCACACCAGAATGAGTGAAGTGCATGCTTCTTTTGTGTACTTGTAACATAACTTTTAACATCAGTGTGTATGTTTTAAACCGCATGAAACTTAGAATTCACACACTTGTTTCATTAACGTCACACTAATTCACTCGCTTTATTCTGGTAATTAACCTCATTCCAAAAATTTACGCTTCCTTGTTTTCTATTGCTCAGGATAATTTGTCAAAAGCAAAGATGAAAGCGAAAAAAAGAACACGTAGCAGCCGGTTGATCCACCAGCTGAAGGTGGCAATCCGGAAAGTCACCGTACCCCCTTGCTCATCTCTGAATGCACCGAGGACAGTGCAAACTTTTAAGCGTGGGGAGGTCGTCCGACCAATCGGCGTTTTTGGGTGACAATTTTCTAATCCTAACACTTTTGCATTTTATTTTTAGGTCTTTTAGTCAAAATAATGAAATTTTCCAAGGATCTTATCTATAGGGCACCCCAATTGATTTGAGTAAAAAAAAATATTTTTTTTAGAACTTGCTTGAATTATATATATTATGGAACATATTTTTGAGCTAAAAACACAAGCATGTGAGTTTTGAGCCTAATTGTGTGGTTACATCTTATAACCACTTATTTTTATTCTTGTGTGTATTATTCTCTTTCTATGATTGTAATCTTTGATTTGTTTGATTCTTTATGTCCATTATTTTGTGTATGAATGCACTTATATGATTGAGGTCATTCTTTCAATTAGCTCACTTACCCAAATAGCCTACCTTTTATCTTCCATTCTTAGCCAATTTTGAGTCTATGGGAAAGTCCTCATGATATTTGTATGCATGCATGAAATAATTGTTGATTGTTAGATGAAAAATAAATCTTGGAAAGCATGATTAGGGGAGAATTGAGTGAATCAACCCTATACACTTGAGCGAATAGAGCGGATACACATCCGGTGAGGGTTTGATTGCTCAATTACATGTTTTCACCTATGATCATCTCCTTTCTTGCAAGTTGTTAAAATCTTTTCAATAACTCAATTCAATTGTGGATTGGGCTTGGTTGCTAATACCCTTAGCCCTTATGTTTATATATGTATTCTTAGAGATTGATTTATTTTGACTAAGTAGTTGTATTCATACAGATAGATTACATGTAGGTAGATTGCGTTTAGATAGTTTGCATTGAATAAATGTAGATACCCTTTGTTTCTTTCTTGAGTTTAGCATGAGGAAATGCTTAGGTTAAGTGTGGGGAGGTTTGATAAACCCCAATTTTGTGGTTTATCTTGTGCTTAATTTAGGGGATTTTATCAACTTATCTCACATTTATTCAATGAAATAGCATGGCTTTGTATTTTTCCCTGAATTTGTGCTTAAGAGTGAAAACATACTTTTTAGGCCATAAAATAGCTAAATTTATTTCTGGAGCACGAATTTGTTACATGTCAATGTCAATATTACTATTTTTCACAAATTCGCACAACTAACCAGCAAGTGCACTGGGTCGTCCAAGTAATACCTTACGTGAGTAAGGGTCGATTCCCACGGAGATTGTTGGCTTGAAGCAATCTATGGTTATCTTGTAACTCTTAGTCAGGAAAACAATTCACTTATCAAATTGAATTACGAAAAATAAGAGAGTATGAAATAAATACTTATTATGCAGTAATGGAGAATATGTTGGGGTTTTGGAGATGCTTTGTCTTCTGAATTTCAGCTTTTATCTTGTATTCCTCTTCCCTCATGCATGCAAAAGTGCAAAGTTCCTTCCATGGCAAGCTCTATGTAAGGTGTCACCATTGTCAATGGCTACTTCCCATATCCTCAGTGAAAATGGTCCAAATGCTCTGTCACAGCACCGCTATCATCTAGAGGTTCTCGATCATACTGGAATAGGATTTACTATCCTTTTGCGTCTGTCACTACGCCCAGCACTCGCGAGTTTGAAGCCCGTCACAGTCATCCAATCCCAGAATCCTACTCGGAATGCCACAGACAAAGTTTAGACTTTCCGGATTCTCCTGAATAACGCCATCAATTCTAGCTTATGCCACGAAGATTCTGATTATGGAATCTAAGAGATACTCATTCAATCTAATATAGAACGGAGGTGGTTGTCATGCACACATTCATGGGTTGAGGAAGTTGATGAGTGTCACGGATCATCACCTTCTCCATAATTAAGCGCGAATGAATATCTTAGATAGGAACACGCATGTTTGAATGGATCATAGAAGTACTTGCATTAATTCATCGAGACGCTGCAGAGCTCCTCACCCCCAACAATGGGGTTTAGAAACTCATGCTGCCAAAAGGTACAAAGTTCAGATCTAAAATGTCATGAGATACAAAATAAATCTCTAAAAGTTGTTTAAATACTAAACTTGTAACCTAGGTTTACAGTAAATGAGTAAACTGTGATAGATAGTACGGAAATCTACTTCTGGGGCCCATTTGGTGTGTGCTGGGGCTGAGACTAAAGCTTCTCACGTGCCTGGGCTATTTTGGGCGTTCAACGCCAGGTTGTAACCTGTTTCTGGCGTTGAACTCCAACTTGTAACCTGTTTCTGGCGCTGGACGCCAGACTGCAACATGGAACTGGAGTTGAACGCCAATTTACGTCGTTTATCCTTGAGAAAAGTATAGACTATTATATATTGCTGGAAAGCCCTGGATGTCTACTTTCCAACGCAATTGGAAGCGCGCCAATTGGACTTCTGTAGCTCCAGAATATTTATTCCGAGTGCAGAGAGGTCAGAATCCAACAGCATCAGCAATCCTTTTTCAGCCCGAATCAGATTTTTGCTCAGCTTAATTGTTAGCATTAATTTCGAAAATATGAAATAGAAATAAGAAAAAGATTTTGAAAATAAATTTTGAAAATTTCGAAATTATGAAAGAAAAAATGAAAAAGATTTGATTTTTGAAAAAGATTTGAAAAAGATAGAATTTTTAAATTGAAAATTTGATTTGACTCATAAGAAACAACTAAATTTTGAAAAATTTTTGAAAAATTCAACTCAAATATTCGAATTTTATGAGAAGAATAAGGGAAAGATATTTTTTTTTATTTTTGAATTTTTAATGAAGAACGAGGAAAACACCAAAAAAAGACACAAGACTTAAAAATTATGAATCAAAACAAGAAAAATATGCAAGAACACTTTGAATGTCAAGATGAACACCAAGAACACTTTGAATGTCAAGATGAACATCAAGAACATGTTTTTGAAAATTTTTAAGAAAAGAAAAGCATGCAAGACACCAAACTTAAAAATTTTTTTAATGTTGAGACACTAACAATTCAAAAATGCATATGGAAAACAAGAAAAGACACAAATCAAGGAAATGCAAAGATCAAACAAGGAAATCATCAAGAACAACTTGAAGATTATGAAGAACACCATGCATGAGTTTCGAAAATTTTAATGAAATTAAAAATATGCAATTGACACCAAAATTAAAAATTGACACAAGACTCAAACAAGAAACATCAAATTATTTTTGATTTTGTGATTTTATTAATTTTTTTTGTATTTTTCAAAAATTATTTTGAAAAAGAAAATAAGGATTTCTAAATTTCTAATGAGAATTCCAGGAATCATGCAATGTTAGTCTAAAGCTCCGGTCCAGGAATTAGAAATGGCTTAATAGCCAGCCAAGCTTTCACTGAAAGCTCCGGTCCAAAACACTAGACATGGCCGATGGCCAGCCAAGCTTCAGCATACATAGTTCAAGCATGTGAAGAGGAAGCCTCAGTCCTAAAGAATTTAGATATGGTTTTACAGCCAGCCAGACTTTAACAGATCATGATGAAACTCTAGAATTCATTCTTAAAAATTCTGAAGAACATAGAATAAAATAAATATTTTTTTTTTAGAAATTTTTTTGAAAATTTCTAAAAATTAAAATTAAATTAAAATTACCTAATCTGAGCAGCAAGATGAACCGTCAGTTGTCCAAACTTGAACAATCACCGGCAACAGCGCCAAAAACTTGGTGCACGAAATCGTGATCGTTCATTCCTTGGTAACGGCGCCAAAAACTTTATACGCGCGTTCAAAATCTTAGTTCTTTGTCACAACTTCGCACAACTAACCAACAAGTGCACTGGGTCGTCCAAGTAATAAACCTTACGTGAGTAAGGGTCGATCCCACAGAGATTGTCGGCTTAAAGCAAGCTATGGTCATCTTGCAAATCTCAGCTAGGCAGATTCAAATGATTATGGTTAATTGATAGTTAAAATATAATTAAAATATAAAATAGGATAGAGATACTTATGCAATTCATTGGTGAGAATTTCAGATAAGCATATGGAGATGCTTTTGTTCCTTCTAAACCTCTGCTTTCCTACTGTCTTCATCCAATTCTTCATACTCCTTTCCATGGCAACCTGTATGTTGGGCATCACCGTTGTCAATGGCTACATCCCGTCCTCTCAGTGAAAATGGTCCACATGCGCTGTCACCGCAAGGCTAATCATCTATCGGTTCTCGATCATGCTGGAATAGGATTCAGTAATCCTTTTGCGTCTGCCACTATGCCCAGCACTCGCGAGTTTGAAGCTCGTCACAGCCATCCCTTCCCAGATCCTACTCGGAATATCACAGACAAGGTTTAGACTTTCCGGATCTCAAGAATGGCCGCCAATAATTCTATCCTGTACCACGAAGACTCTGATCATAAATCAGGAGGCTAAGAGATATGCATTCAAGCTTGCTTTCATGTAGAACGGAAGTGTTTGTCAGGCACGCGTTCATAAGTGAGAATGGTGATGAGCGTCACATAATCATCACATTCATCATGTTCTTGTGTGCGAATGAATATCTTAGAGAAGAAATAGGTTTGAGTTGAATAGAAAAACAATAGTACCTTGCATTAATTCATGACGAACAGCAGAGCTCCACACCTTAATCTATAGTGTGTAGAAACTCTACCGTTGAAAATACATAAGAAAAAATAGGGTAGACATGGCCGAGTGGCCAGCCTCCCATGGAGGTCTCAGAACGTAAAAGTTACATAATGTGTTCCAGAGATGTGAAATAAATCACTAAGAGTAGTTTTTATACTAAACTAGTAGCTAGGATTACATAAGATAAGTAAATAATGTAGAAATCCACTTCCGGGCCCACTTGGTGTGTGCTTGGGCTGAGCATTGAGTTTTCATATGTAGAGACTCTTTTTGGAGTTAAACGCCAGTTTGTAACTTGTTTTTGGCGTTTAACTCTGCTTTGCAACTTGTTTCTGGCGTTTAACACCAGAATAGGGCAGAAAGCTGGCGTTGAATGCCAGTTTGCATCCTCTAAACTTGGGCAAAGTATGGAGTATTATATATTGCTGGAAAGCCCTGGATGTCTACTTTCCAACGCAGTTGAGAGCACACCATGTGGACTCTTGTAGCTCCAGAAAATCCACTTTGAGTGCAGGGAGGTTAGAATCCAACAGCATCTGCAGTCCTTTTTCAGCCTTTGAATCAGATTTTTGCTCAAGTTCCTCAATTTCAGCCAGAAAATACCTGAAATCACAGAAAAACACACAAACTTATAGTAAAGTCCAGAAATTTGATTTTTATTTAAAAAATAATAAAAATATATTAAAAACTAACTAAATCATACTAAAAACTATGTAAAAATAATGCCAAAAAGTGTATAAATTATCCGCTCATCAACCTCCTTATTCTGCTGTGTCTTTGTTTCTTTATGCAAACTCTGTCAAATTCATCTGAAATGCTACATGAAATAAAGAGAATCACACACAACTCAAAGTAGCATTCATAGTGGCTAAAAGATAATTAATTCTTTATTAAACTCTACAATTTGAATGCAAATTCACTAGGTAAAGATAGGAAAGATGCTCACGCATCACAACACTAAACATGAATTGTTGCTTGTCCTCAAGCAACCAAAACTAATACATGGTTAAGATGTGAATTTGCATGAGAAGTGAGAGTTCAATTAGGTTCGTGTCTCTTCTTGAAGTGGGGTTTATATATTGCAATATTGAATAGTTTTGGCATCTCACTCTCCTTTGAATCAGAGGAATATCATTGTCATTCAGAATTAGAATCTGGATACTATTATGAATTCTCTAATCTTTATACTTCAGTTAATCCTTGAACATAAAAAATTTCCTTTAATTTTCTTTTCTTTGGTGCTTTGTACCTTGAGCCTAGCTGTGACTTTAAATGATTTGTCTCAAGCTTTACTTGACACAAAAACACCACAAGCACTTAACTGGGAAACTCTCTTTAAGCTCTGATTTTTCTTTCAATTGCTCCCAGACAGTGGTACTCAAAGCCTTTGGCATACTCTTTTGATTGTAATTGATCTCGACTCTTAGTGTTCTGTCTCAAGGCTTACCTGACATAAAAAAACCATAAGCATATGACTAGGGAAACAACTCTTTGAGCTTTTAATCATGTTTGACCTCCCTAGTCATTGTTGCTCAGAGCTTTGGACCTTGCTTTTTATTTTTCTTTTGTTGTTTCTATTGCTTCAAGGATTAAGTTTTCACTAACTTCAAAGAATTTATAATAGTTCTCTAAATTCCTGTTCCTTATACATCAACATCTCTTGATTCAAATTCAAATATGCATAGTTCATGTCATTCATTCAGAATCACAAAGAATACCACCATATTTAAGTAAATACAATTACTTTTTGTTATAAACTCTATTTCTCATGCAATACATCTTTTCTTCTTTTTTCTTTTGAATTTAAGCTCAGTGAACAATAAATGAGACCCTTTTTAGAATTAAAAGCAAATAACAGAATAAAAATAGCAAATCAAACTAGAACCTAGGAATTGAATTAACAAAGGATCATGCAATAACTAAGACAAAACAGCAGAAAATAGGAACCTAACATAGTAATGGAAAAATAGGAAGTGAAAGGAACTAAGCCACCTCAATCTCCGTGGTGGGATCTCTCTCCTCTGGCTGTGATCCATATGGTCCTTTCAGACGGCTATAATCCTATCTTAGCTGATAAATCTCCTAGCGCTGAGAGTCCTGAGCAGCTCTCATCTGATCAAGGCTGGTGGTGAGATGCTCCCAACGGTTATTCTGTGTCACCTTCATCTCCTCAATAGACGTAGTGTACTGTTGCCAACAGTTATCCTATGTAATCCTCAAATGCTCAATGGAGGATGTGAGCTGCTGCCAGTATTCTTGGAATGGAAAGTAGTGTCCCTGAGGTAGTGGTGGCTGGTCCTGTTGAGCTTCTTCCTCAACTGGCTCTTTTCTGTGGATCCTCTAGTATTCCCTGGCATATTCCATAGTTTTCTTTGTGATAAGTCTCTCGACTGGAATAGGGAAGTCATTCTCTACCTTTACCCTAGCGGCCACACAGAGACGGTAGATGAGATGTGGAAAGCCTAATCTGGCATTCTTAACAGTGCTGGTGGTGACGTGATAGATTTGCTGAGCAATAACGTCCTCCACTTCCACTATCTCTCCCTTTATGATGCAGTGAATCATAATGGCCCGGTCCACAGTGCACTCGGACCAGTTGCTAGTGGGCATGATAGATCTCTGGATAAAATCTAGCCATCCTCTAGCTAAAGGAGCCAAGTTATTGCTCTTGAGATGGCACGGCTTCTCCTCTACACCCAATCTTCACTAGGCCTCTGCAATGCATATATCAGCAAGTACTTGCTCCAATTGTTGATCTTTATTTACCCTCTCATTGTAGCATTGAAGTGTGGATGCCTGTGGTGGAAATCAGAGGGTCTGTCGGATAGTCTCTGGACTAAAATCAATGATTCTTCCCCTCACAAAACTTTTGTGGTTCCTTTCATTAACTTTAGAGACATCCTTGTATGTGATCCACAGAATCCCATAAAATTCCTGAATCATCAATTGTCTGACCTCCGTATGCGGATTACACAAGAACTGTGATGCCAGGGCATTTTGGCCAGTTTCACTGACCTTTTCTTTATGGTTTTAAGGTAGTTTTATGCATTTTCTTAGGAAATAAGCAAGTTTGGGTAAATAATCACTTACATCTTGATTCAAGCAAACATTGTGAATTTTACATGATTTCATGAGAATTATGCATGAATTAAAGGACAAATTGAATGATGCATGTCTCATAACTTGGATTAGAGCTTTGATGCACTTTATTGCTTGATTTCAAGACAAAGGAAGCAAGGAAGAACCACGTTAGTAGCCACGTTAGTATAGCTAATGTGACTACTAATGTGGAATGAAGGCTAGCTTGCAACGTTAACGAGAAAAGTGATTGCCAATAACGCCTTCGTGAGCCATCATAGCCCATGTCAGTTGCCACGTTAACTATGTTAACGTGGAAGCTAACGTGGAAGAGAAGTAGAACTCCAACGTTAGTGGTAAAAGTAAGTGCCACTAACGTTCCAAAAGGGACAATTGGCCACGTTAAGAGCCACGTTAACTTAGTTAACGTGAGCTCTAACGTGGAAGAAGAAGATGATGCCAATGTTAGTGACACTAACCTTTGTCACTAACGTTGGACTAAGCCCATATTGGCTATGTTAAAAGCCACGTTAACCTAGTTAACGTGGACTCTAACGTGGAGGGAGCAAGAATCACCAACGTTAGTGACACTCACCTTTGTCACTAACGTTGGATTGAGCCACTATGAGCCACGTTAGTTGCCACGTTAATTACATTAACGTGGAAGCTAACGTGGAGAAGAGGGATGATAAGCCAACGTTAGCGACACTCACCTTTGTCACTAACGTTGGAGATGGCTATCAATACCACGTTAGAAGTCACGTTACCCTAGTTAAAGTGAACTCTAACATGGGAAGTAGGGGCGTTCTGAAGCGTTAGTGACAAAGGTAAGTGTCACTGACGCTCTCGAAGATTTGGCAAGCCTACGTTAAAGGCCACGTTAACTATTCTAACGTGAACTCTAACGTAGGGAGAAAGGGGTACTCTCAGCGTTATTGAAAAAGATAAACCCCAGTAACGTTTGCGAAGGGCCAAGGGTCAACGTTAATGGTCACGTTAGTGCCACTAACGTTGAAGTTAGCGTGGACCACTTTGGGTTAGGAACGTTAGTGAAAAAGGTGATTGTCACTAACGTTCTCAACCCTACATTTTCACTTAACGTTAACACCACTAACGCCCTAAGCTAAAGTCCCTGCCTGCTTCAACTCAAGATCTAAAGGCCCATATCCAAGACTTGAAGAGCCAACTAGAAGATCAGAAGAATAGTATAAATAGGGAGAGCTTTGAACTAGAAAGGAGCTCTTGGCATTATTAGAATTACTCTCTGTATTTTACTTTCTCTGCACTTCTAGTTTAACTTTCAGAATGTACTCTCCATCTTTGCTTTCCATTCCCAGAGTTATGAACAACTAAACCCCTTTCATTGGGTTAGGGAGCTCTGTTGTAATTTGATGGATCAATAATAGTTTTCTTTATTCTTCTTCTTTCTTTTCTCTTGATTTTACTAGAAAGCTTTCAATCTTCATCCAATTGAGTAATTATCTTGGAAAAGAAGCTATTCATACTTGGATCTCTTCTGAACCTTGGAAAAGGGATGAAGAGATCATGCTAGAAATGTTTTCTCATGTTGGACCAAATTGGGGTTTGGGCGGATATGGTGACATATAATTCTCCCAATACTTTGATTTGGAAATACATGTGGTATAATCAGTGACCACACTTCATCTCTTCTCATGAGCAATTAGACCAAGGAATTGGTTATTGATCTGATTTGAGAGATTGAATTACCAAGGAATTGGAATTCAATCACTTAAGATTGCCAAGGAGATCAATGAATGCATTGATTGAGGAAGAGATGAAAATGAACTTGATCCGGAGACTGCAACATCTCCTAAGCCCAATGAATTCCCCATTTCTGATCTTACCCATTATCTTTACTTTATGCCATTTACTTTCATGCTAAACTTCCCTTCCCCATTTAAGATTCTGTAGTTTACTTCCCGTCATTTATTTTCTGCTATTTACTTTTCCGCTATTTAATTTCCTACAATTCTCAACTCACTTTCTGCTTAGCTCAACTAGAACATTCTTCCAATTAAAGTTGCTTAACCAATCAATCCCTGTGGGATTCGACCTCACTCAATCCCTGAGTTTTTACTTGACGACAATTCGGTATACTTGCTGAGGGAGAATTATTAAGGGACAAGTTTCCGTGCATCAAGTTTATGGCGCCGTTGCCGGGGATTGATTTTGTATCAACAATGATTAAATTGTTGGATAACTAGATTGAGCATTTGTTTTTATTTTGTTTGATTTAAGTTTATTTGAGTAATTTACTTTCAATTTAGCTATTTTCTCCCCTTTCCCCTACCCATTTTCATAGTTGTTTACAATTCAGTCAATAACCCACTAACTGCTTGATATATTGCATCACTCATACTAATAGCATTTCTGTAGAAATTATTGTCTGCATCTACCTTTCTTGCTTTTGCCTTGTTGGTTGTATGACAGGTAGAAGAAGCAGGGCTTCAACTTCCTTTAATTCTGAACCTGAGAGGACCTTCCTTAGATTAAGGAGGGAAGCAAGAGGAGAGAGAGTAGCTGGTGCTGAGGAAGTGGAAAAGTACTTTGAACCAGACATGGAGGAGAATATGGAGAACCATCATGAAGAAGAGGCTCACAACCATGGCAGAGAAGGTCCAGCGCATCAGGCTGGACAAGAGAGAAGAGTTCTGGGTTCTTACATCAACCCAAACCCAAGAATCTGTGGAAGTAGCATCCAAAGGCCAACCATACATGGCAACAACTTTGAGCTAAAGCCACAGCTCATCACCCTTGTTCAGAACAATTGTTCATTCGGAGGAAGTGTCCAAGAAGACCCCAATCAACATCTAACCACCTTCCTGAGGATATGCGATACTGTAAAGTCTAATGGTGTTCATCCTGACACCTATAGACTACTTTTATTTCCCTTCTCGCTCAAGGACAAAGCATCTAAATGGCTGGAATCCTTTTCAACGGAGAGTTTAGCATCCTGGGAAGATGTGGTGAACAAGTTCTTGGCAAGATTCTATCCTCCTCAACGGATCAACAGGTTGAGAGCTGAGGTACAAACATTCAGGCAACAGGATGGTGAGACTCTATATGAAGCATGGGAGAGGTTTAAAGACTTGACAAGAAGATGCCTGCCAGATATGTTCAATGAATGGGTGCAGTTGCACATTTTCTATGAAGGCCTTTCGTATGAATTAAAGAAGGCAGTAGACCACTCATCCAGGGGATCTCTGAACAAGAAGAAGACCATTGAAGAAGCCACAGATGTCATTGAGACTGTAGCAGAGGATGACTACTTCTATGCTTCTGAAAGAGGCAACACTAGAGGAGTGATGGAGCTGAACAATGTGGATGCACTACTAGCTCAAAACAAGATGATTACCAAGCAATTAGCTGACCTCATGATGAGCGGATAATTTATATGCTTTTTGGCATTGTTTTTAGTATGTTTTTAGTAGGATCTAGTTACTTTTAGGCATGTTTTCATTAGTTTTTATGTTAAATTCACATTTCTGGACTTTACTATGAGTTTGTGTGTTTTTCTGTGATTTCAGGTATTTTCTGGCTGAAATTGAAGGACTTGAGCAAAAATCAGATTCAGAGATTGAAGAAGGACTGCTGATGCTGTTGGATTCTGACCTCCCTGCACTCAAAATGGATTTTCTGGAGCTACAGAATTCAAAAATGGCGCGCTTCCAATTGCGTTGGAAAGTAGACATCCAGGGCTTTCCAGCAATATATAATAGTCTATACTTTGCCCGGGTTTAGACGATGCAAACTGGCGTTCAACGCCAGCTCTCTGCCCAATTCTGGCGTCCAGCGCCAGAAACAAGTTGCAAAGTGGAGTTCAACGCTCAAAATGGCACAAAAGCTGGCGTTCAACTCCAACAATGACCTCTCCACGTGTAGACTTCAAGCTCAGCCCAAGCACACACCAAGTGGGCACCGGAAGTGGATTTATGCATCAATTACTTACTTCTGTAAACCCTAGTAGCTAGTTTATTATAAATAGGACCTTTTACTATTGTATTAGACATCATAGATTGTATTTTTGATCCTGTGATCAAGTCTTGGTTTCTCCAGTTCCCCTCTGGGGCCGAGACTAATGAACTCCATTATCACTTATGTATTTTCAACGGTAGAGTTTCTGCACTCCATAGATTAAGGTGTGGAGCTCTGCTGTTCCTCAAAGATTAATGCAAAGTACTACTGTTTTCTATTCAATTCAACTTATTCAGTTTCTAAGATATTCATTCGCACTTCAACCTGAATGTGATGAACGTGACAATCATCATCATTCCCTATGAACGCGTGCCTGACAACCACTTCCGTTCTACATTAGATTGAATGAGTGGTAGCACAAATTGCGAATCACACTTTTCACAACGCGTACCACTGACCAGCAAGTGCACTGGGTCGTCCAAGTAATACCTTACGTGAGTAAGGGTCGAATCCCACGGAGATTGTTGGTTTGAAACAATCTATGGTTATCTTGTAAATCTTAGTCAGGAAGTCAATTATGTTTATCAATTGAATTGTGAGTAACCAGTAGAGCATAAATTAAAAGTTACTTGTTGTGCAGTAATGGAGAATATGTTGGAGTTTTGGAGATGCTTTGTCTTCTGAATCTCTGCTTTCCTCTGTCTTCTGATTCACACACGCACGTCCTCCTATGGCAAGCTGTGTGTTGGTGGATCACCGTTGTCAATGGCTACCTTCCATCCTTCCAGTGAAAACTACGCTCACGCGCTCTGTCACAGCACGGCTAATCACCGGTTGGTTCTCGATCCGGTTGGAATAGGATTTACTATCCTTTTGCGTCTGTCACTAACGCCCAGCCTTCAGGAGTTTGAAGCTCGTCACAGTCATTCAATCCTTGAATCCTACTCGGAATACCACAGACAAGGTTTAGACTTTCTGGATTCTCATGAATGCCGCCATCAGTTCTAGCTTATACCACGGAGATTCTGATTAAGGAATCTAAGAGATACTCATTCAATCGGATATAGAATGGAGGTGGTTGTCAGGCACACATTCGTGGTTTGAGGAAGGTGATGAATGTCACTGATCGTCAGCTTCATCACAGTTAAGCGCGAATGAACATCTTAGATAGGAACAAGCGTGTTTGAATAGAAAACAGAAATACTTGCATTAATTCATCGAGACACAGCAGAGCTCCTCACCCCCAA
Source organism: Arachis hypogaea (assembly GCF_003086295.3). Classification (NCBI taxonomy): domain Eukaryota; kingdom Viridiplantae; phylum Streptophyta; class Magnoliopsida; order Fabales; family Fabaceae; genus Arachis; species Arachis hypogaea. The sequence continues at coordinate 93,251,512 of NC_092054.1, forward strand.
CAATGGGGTTTAGAGACTCATGCCGTCAGAGAATACAAAGTTTAGATCTGAAAATGTCATGAGATACAAAATAAGTCTCTAAAAGTTGTTTAAATACTAAACTAGTAGCCTAGGGTTACAAAATATGAGTGGACTATGATGGATGATGCAGAGATCCACTTCTGGGGCCCACTTGGTGTGCTGGGGCCCACTTGGTGTGTGCTGGGGCTGAGACTTTAAGCAATCCACGTGCAGAGGCCATTTGTGGAGTTGAACACCAGTTTTTATGCCAGTTTGGGCGTTCAACTCCAGTTTTTGATCCTTTTCTGGCGCTGAACGCCAGAATTGGGCAGAGAACTGGCCTTGAACGCCAGTTTACGTCATCTATCCTTCTGCAAAGTATGGACTATTATATATTGCTGGAAAGCCCTGGATGTCTACTTTCCAACGCAATTGGAAGCACGCCATTTCGAGTTTTGTAGCTCCAGAAAATCCACTTTGAGTGCAGGGAGGTCAGAATCCAACAGCATCAACAGTCCTTTTTCAGCCTGAATCAGATTTTTGCTCAGCTCCTTCAATTTCAGCCAGAAAAATACCTGAAATTACAGAAAAACACACAACTCATAGTAAAGTCCAGAACTATGAATTTTTCCTAAAAACTACTAGGAATAGACTAAAAACTAACTAAAACATACTCTAAACTATATGAAATTATCCCCAAAAAGCGTATAAAATATCCGCTCATCACAACACCAAACTTAAACTGTTGCTTGTCCTCAAGCAACTAGACAAATAAAATAGAAGACTAATAAGTTGAGAAGCAATAATATCTCAGAGTTTTTTTTTTTGAGTGAAGTTCAGATTCTAATTAGATGAGCGGGACTAGTAGCTTTTTGCTTCTGAACAGTTTTGGCATCTCACTTTATCCATTGAAGCTCAGAGTGATTGGCATCTATAGGAACTCAGAATTCAGATAGTGTTATTGATTCTCTTAGTTCAGTGTGATGATTCTTGAACACAGCTTCTTTATGAGTCTTGGCCGTGGCCCTAAGCACTTTGTTTTCCAGTATTACTACCGGATACATAAATGCCACAGACACATAATTGGGTGAACCTTTTAGATTGTGACTCAGCTTTGCTAAAGTCCCCAATTAGAGGTGTCCAGAGTTCTTAAGCACACTCTTCTTTTTGCTTTGGACCTTGACTTTAACCACTCAGTCTCAAGTTTTCACTTGACACCTTCACGCCACAAGCACATGGTTAGGGACAGCTTGATTTAGCCGCTTAGGCCAGGATTTTATTCCTTTTTGGCCCTCCTATCCACTGATGCTCAAAGCCTTGGGATCCTTTTTATTACCCTTGCCTTTTGGTTTTAAGGGCTTTGGCTTTTTTTTTCTCTTGCCTTTTGGTTTTAAGAGCTTTGGCTTTTTCTGCTTGCTTTCTCTTTTTTCTTTCTCTTTTTTTTTTTTTTCTGCAAGCTTTGTTCTTTGCTGCTTTTTCTTGCTTCAAGAATCATTTTTATGATTTTTCAGATTCTCAATAACATGTCTCATGTTCATCATTCTTTCAAGAGCCAACATATTTAACAGTCTTAAACAACAAATTCAAAAGATATATGCACTGTTCAAGCATTCATTCAGAAGACAGAAAGCATTGCCACCACATTTAACCAATTAGAATTTGTTTTATTTAAACTCGAAATTTTATTGCTTCTTATTCAAAAGATCTACTACTTTATTCATGTTTGCTGATGGTGAGAAAAATAAACTATAGCTTAATTGGAGATAAAATCAAAATAGATACTAATTACTACTATATGACTCCTAAGGTAAAATTAAAATAAGAACAGTTATCACAGAGTTAAGGCTAAGATTAGAACTCAACAACCTTGAGGTTTGGAAGTGGATGTTCCTCTAGTCTGTGAGGTGCTTGGTCCTTGCTTCTTGGAGTGGGTTGTTTTCCTTTAGGGGCCATGATCTTAGTGATCACGGATAAGCACACCAAACTTAGAGCTTTGCTTGTCCTCAAGCAAAAGAAAAGAAAGGAGATGGGTAGAAGGAGAGCTCCTCCTCACCATCCTGGCGTTTGAACGCCCAAACACTTGTCTGTTTTGGGCGTTCAATGCCCAAATGCTGCTCTCCTAGGCGTTCAACGCCCAGTTGTTGCCCTTTTCTGGCGTTTGAACGCCAGATAGCTATCCTTACTGGCGTCTTCTTGCCGTTGAGCTCTTTTTCTCTGTTTTGTGTGTAGATTCCTTCTGTAACCCTGTAAACTTATGCAAATGATTCTTTATCTTAGTGTCAGTGAACTTTATATAAACAAATAAAAATAAAAATAGGGCAAAATGCTTAGAGGATTGTTGCCCTATGGCTGGGTTGCCTCCCAGCAAGCGCTTCTTTATTGTCTTTAGCTGGACCTTGCTGAGCTTTTAATCTAGCTTCAGCCTTGAGCATTCTTGCTCAGTGTTGCCTTCAAGATAATGCTTGATTCTCTGTCCATTGACAATGAACTTCTTATCAGAATCAAAATCTTGAAGCTCCACATAACCATATGGTGACACACTTGTAATCACGTATGGTCCCCTCCACCGGGATTTCAGTTTCCCGGGGAATAGCCTGAGTCTAGAGTTAAATAACAGGACCTTCTGTCCTGGTTCAAAGATTCTAGATGACAGCTTTCTGTCATGCCATTTTTTTTATTTTTCTTTATAAAGCTTGGCATTTTCGAAAGCTGTGAATCTGAATTCCTCTAGCTCATTTAGCTGGAGCAATCGTTTTTCTCCTGCTAATTTGGCATCTAAGTTTAGGAATCTGGTTGCCCAGTAGGCCTTATGTTCCAGTTCCACGGGCAAGTGGCATGCCTTACCATACACGAGTTGGTATGGAGAGGTCCCTATAGGGGTCTTGAATGCTGTTCTGTAAGCCCACAGAGCATCATCCAAGCTCCTTGCCCAATCCTTTCTACGGGTATTTACTGTCCGTTCCAGGATTCTCTTTAATTCTCTGTTAGAGACTTCAGCTTGCCCGTTGGTTTGTGGATGATATGGAGTGGCCACTTTGTGGCGAATTCCATACCGAACCATGGCAGAGTAAAGCTGTTTATTGCAGAAGTGAGTGCCCCCATCACTGATTAACACTCTAGGGACACCAAACCTGCTAAAAATGTGTTTCTGGAGGAACTTCAGCACTGTTTTAGTATCATTGGTGGGTGTGGCAATAGCCTCAACCCATTTTGATACATAGTCAACTGCCACCAGAATATAAGTGTTTGAGTATGATGGTGGGAAAGGTCCCATGAAGTCAATTCCCCATACATCAAACAACTCTATTTCCAAGATTCCTTGTTGAGGCATGGCGTAACCATGAGGCAGATTACCAGCTCTTTGGCAACTGTCACAATTACGTACAAACTCTCGGGAATATTTATAGAGTGTGGGCCAATAGAAGCCACATTGGAGAACCTTGGTGGCTGTTCGCTCACCTCCGAAATGGCCTCCATATTGAGATCCATGGCAATGCCATAGGATTCTCTGTGCTTCCTCTCTGGGGACACACCTACGGATAATTCCGTCTGCACATCTCTTAAAGAGATAGGGTTCATCCCACAAGTAGTACTTTGCATCAGTAATTAGTTTCTTTTTTTGTATTCCATTGTACTCCTTGGGTATGAACCTTGCAGCTTTATAGTTTGCAATATCGGCAAACCATGGTGCTTCCTGAATGGCAAATAGATGCTCATCAGGGAACGTCTCAGAGATCTCAAGGAAGGGGAGGGACGTCCCTTCCACTGGCTCTATCCGGGACAGATGATCAGCTACTTGGTTCTCTGTCCCTTTTCTGTCCCTTATTTCTATATCAAACTCTTGCAGAAGCAATACCCATCTGATGAGCCTGGGTTTTGAATCCTGCTTTGTGAGTAGATATTTAAGAGCAGCATGGTCAGTATACACAATCACTTTTGATCCTACTAAGTATGATCTGAACTTGTCAATGGCGTAAACCACTGCAAGTAGTTCTTTTTCTGTGGTTGTGTAATTTTTCTGGGCATCATTTAGAACGCGACTGGCATAACAAATGACATGCAGAAGCTTGTCATGCCTCTGTCCCAATACTGCACCAATGGCATGATCACTGGCATCACACATTAACTCAAATGGCAATGTCCAGTCTGGTGCAGAAATGACTGGTGCTGTGACCAGCTTAGCTTTCAGCGTTTCAAACGCCTGTAGGCATGCTGTGTCAAACACAAATGGCGTGTCAGCAGCTAGCAGATTGCTTAGAGGTTTTGCGATTTTTGAAAAATCCTTTATAAACCTCCTATAGAATCCTGCATGCCCCAGAAAGCTTCTGATTGCCTTAACATTGGCAGGTGGTGGTAATTTTTCAATTACCTCTATTTTTGCTTGATCCAGCTCTATTCCCTTGTTTGAGATTTTATGCCCAAGAACAATTCCTTCAGTCACCATGAAGTGACATTTTTCCCAGTTTAAAACTAGGTTGGTTTCTTGGCATCTTTTCAGAACAAGTTTCAGGTGATCAAGACAGGAGCTGAATGAGTCTCCATATACTGAGAAGTCATCCATGAAGACTTCCAGAAATTTTTCCACCATGTCAGAGAAAATAGAGAGCATGCATCTCTAGAAGGTTGCAGGTGCATTGCATAGCCCAAAGGGCATCCTTCTATAAGCAAACACTCCGGATGGACATGTGAATGCTGTTTTCTCTTGATCCTGAGGATCTACTGCAATCTGGTTATAGCCTGAGTAGCCATCCAAAAAGCAATAATAATCATGACCTGCTAGTCTCTCTAGCATCTGGTCTATGAATGGTAAAGGAAAATGATCCTTTCTGGTGGCTGTATTGAGCCTTCTGTAGTCAATACACATGCGCCACCCTGTAACTGTTCTTGTAGGAACCAGTTCATTTTTTTCATTATGAATCACTGTCATGCCTCCCTTTTTTGGGACGACTTGAACAGGGCTCACCCAGGGGCTGTCAGAAATAGGATAAATAATCCCAGCCTCCAGTAATTTGGTGACCTCTTTCTGCACCACTTCCTTCATGGCTGGATTTAGCCGCCTCTGTGGTTGAACCACTGGTTTGGCATTATCCTCCAATAGGATTTTGTGCATGCATCTAGCTGGGCTTATGCCCTTAAGGTCACCTATGGACCACCCAAGAGCTGTCTTGTGTGTCCTTAGCACTTGAATAAGTGCTTCCTCTTCCTGTGAATTTAAAGCAGAGCTTATGATCACTGGAAAAGTGTCACCTTCTCCTAGAAATGCATATTTCAAGGATGGTGGCAGTGGCTTGAGCTCTGGTTTAGGAGGTTTTTCCTCTTTCAGAAGAAAGTTCAGAGGCTCTTTCATGTCCCCTGAATCCTCCAAATCAGGCTGAACATCTTTAAAGATGTCTTCCAACTCTGATTCGAGACTCTCAGCCATGTTGATCTCTTCTACCAAAGAGTCAATAAGGTCAACTTTCATGCAGTCTGTTGATGTGTCTGGATGCTGCATGGTTTTGACAGCGTTCAACTTGAACTCGTCATCGTTGACTCTCAGGGTTATTTCCCCTTGTTGGACGTCAATGAGGGATCGTCCAGTTGCTAGGAAGGGTCTTCCGAGAATGAGAGTGGCACTCTTGTGCTCCTCCATTTCCAGCACAACAAAGTCAGTGGGAAAGGCGAATGGCCCAACTCTGACAATCATGTCCTCAATCACGCCTGATGGGTATTTAGTGGAACCATCAGCAAGTTGGAGACATATTCGGGTTGGTTTAACTTCTTCAGTTAAGCCAAGCTTCCTGATAGTGGATGCAGGTATTAGGTTGATGCTTGCCCCAAGATCGCATAAAGCTGTCTTGGTGCAATCACCTTCTAATATGCATGGTATCAGAAAACTCCCAGGGTCTTTAAGCTTTTCAGGAAAGCTTTTCAGAATGACTGTACTGCATTCTTCAGTGAGGAGAACTCTTTCTGTTTCTCTCCACTCCTTTTTATGACTCAAGATCTCTTTCATGAACTTGGCATAAGAAGGTATTTGCTCAAGTGCCTCTGCAAATGGAATCTTTATTTCAAGAGTCCTTAGATAATCTGCAAAGCGAGCAAATTGCTTATCCTGCTCCTCTTTCCGGAGTTTTTGAGGATAAGGTATCTTGGCTTTATATTCCTCAACCTTAGTGGTTAAAGAAGCCTTTTTAGAGGGGTTGTTATCAGCACTTATGTGTATCTGATCCCTCTCTGGAAATTGCGTACCAGAGTTAGAAGCTGGAGTGACGTTAGACGCCAACTCACTGTCTGTTCCTGGCGCCTGAACGCCAAAAATGTGCCCCTGTTGGGCGTTCAACGCCAGATTCTTGCCCATTTCTGGCGTTGAACGCCAATCCTGCCTTGTTTCTGGCGCTGAACGCCAGTTTTGGGCATGGTCTGGGCGTTCAGTGCCAGCCTTCCACCCATTTTCTGGCGTTTTAGTGCCAGAATTATTTTTCCCTGGGCCCTTACTGTCCTCAGGGGGATATTTGGTGGGTTGCTCATTTCTTGAATTTTTGATGCCTTGAGGTGGGGCATTTAATGTTTTCCCACTTCTTAATTGAACTGCTTGGCATTCTTCTGCTATTTGCTTTGATAGCTGCTGCTTTGTTTGCTTAAACTGTTCTTCCATATGTATATTAGCTATCCTTGTCTCCTGTAACCTGTCTTTGAATTCAGCTAGCTGCTTTGTTAGAAAATCTAATTGATGATTGAATTCAGCAGCTTGTTTTACAGTACTGAATTCAGCAGTTACTGTTTTAACCTCTTCATTCATGGAAGGGTTGCTGCTTAGATACAGATGCTGATTCCTGGCAACTGTATCAATAAGCTCTTGAGCTTCTTCAATTGTCTTTCTCATATGGATAGATCCACCAGCTGAGTAATCTAAAGACATCTGAGCTCCTTCTGCAAGCCCATAGTAGAAGATGTCTAACTGAACCCACTCTGAAAACATTTCAGAGGGGCATTTTCGTAGCATCTCTCTGTATCTCTCCCAGGCATCATAAAGAGATTCATTATCTCCTTGTTTAAAGCCTTGGATGTCCAGCCTTAGCTGTGTCATCCTTTTTGGAGGGAAATATTGATTCAGGAATTTTTCTGTCAGTTGTTTCCATGTTCTTATGCTGGCCTTAGGTTGGTTATTTAACCACCTTTTAGCTTGATCTTTTACAGCAAATGGAAACAGTAATAGTCTGTAGACATCCTGATCTATTTCCTTATCATGTACTGTGTCAGCAATTTGTAAAAATTGTGCCAGAAACTCTGTAGGTTCTTCCTGTGGAAGACCGGAATACTGGCAACTTTGCTGCACCATGATAATGAGCTGAGGATTCAACTCAAAGCTACTAACTCCAATGGAGGGTATGCATATGCTACTCCCATATGAAGCAGTAGAGGGGTTAGAATATGACCCCAAAGTCCTCCTAGACTGTCCATCTCCACTTATGTCCATGATGGATCTATGGATATAACTTGGACTGATTTACCTTTTTATTTATTTTATTTTATAAGAAGTAAATACTTAAATAAAATAAAATAACTAAAAAGAATTTGAATTTTGAAATAAAATTTTTTTCTTTTTCGTAAAAAAAAAATTAAAAATAATTAGTAAAAAAAAACAAAATTTTTGAAAAAGAGGGAAGATATTTTCGAAAATTAGAGAGAGAGAGTTAGTTAGGTAAGTTTGAAAAAGTTAAGAAACAAACAAAAAGTTAGTTAGTTAGTTGAAACAAATTTGGAAAAGATAAGAAGTTAGGAAGTTAGAAGAGATATTTTGAAAAGATATTTTTTTTTTGAATTTAGTAAGGAGAGAGAAAAACAATAAGATAGTACAAGATTTAAAATTTTTAGATCTAATGCTCCTTGTTTTCGAAAAATTTGGAGGGAAAACACCAAGGAACACCAAACTTAAAAATTTTAAGATCAAGACACAAGGAAAACTCAAGAACACTTTGAAGACTCACAAGAACACAAGAACATGAAGGAAGAACACCAAACTTAAAATTTTTAGAAAACCAAACCAAAATTTTCGAAAATCAAAGGGGAATCAACAAGAAAACACCAAACTTAAAGTTTGGCACAAGATTTAATAGAAAAAATATTTTTGAAAAAGAAGGTTTTGAAAAGAGTATAAAAGATTCTAACCCAATTACCAAGAACACAGATTAACGCTCTAGCCAAATGAGTTATGGGACCTTATTTTAAGAAAGATTATTTTTGAAAACACCCAACTTAAAGTTTGGCACAGGATTTAATAGGAAAATTATTTTTGAAAAAGGTTTTAAAAAATATGATAGCCAATTATCATGAACATAAACACCACGTTCTAAATAACTGAGCTATAAATTTAAAGTGTTTTAACAAGGGATAAATAATAAAAGACTCTAAACCAAAAAGAAAAAATTTTTCCTAATCTAAGCAACAAAATAATCCGTCAGTTGTTCAAACACGAACAATCCCCGGCAACAGCGCCAAAAACTTGGTAGCACAAATTGCGAATCACACTTTTCACAACGCGTACCACTGACCAGCAAGTGCACTGGGTCGTCCAAGTAATACCTTACGTGAGTAAGGGTCGAATCCCACGGAGATTGTTGGTTTGAAGCAATCTATGGTTATCTTGTAAATCTTAGTCAGGAAGTCAATTATGTTTATCAATTGAATTGTGAGTAACCAGTAGAGCATAAATTAAAAGTTACTTGTTGTGCAGTAATGGAGAATATGTTGGAGTTTTGGAGATGCTTTGTCTTCTGAATCTCTGCTTTCCTCTGTCTTCTGATTTACGCACGCACGTCCTCCTATGGCAAGCTGTGTGTTGGTGGATCACCGTTGTCAATGGCTACCTTCCATCCTTCCAGTGAAAACTACGCTCACGCGCTCTGTCACAGCACGGCTAATCACCGGTTGGTTCTCGATCCGGTTGGAATAGGATTTACTATCCTTTTGCGTCTGTCACTAACGCCCAGCCTTCAGGAGTTTGAAGCTCGTCACAGTCATTCAATCCTTGAATCCTACTCGGAATACCACAGACAAGGTTTAGACTTTCCGGATTCTCATGAATGCCGCCATCAGTTCTAGCTTATACCACGGAGATTCTGATTAAGGAATCTAAGAGATACTCATTCAATCGGATATAGAACGGAGGTGGTTGTCAGGCACACATTCATGGTTTGAGGAAGGTGATGAATGTCACTGATCGTCACCTTCATCACAGTTAAGCGCGAATGAACATCTTAGATAGGAACAAGCGTGTTTGAATAGAAAACAGAAATACTTGCATTAATTCATCGAGACACAGCAGAGCTCCTCACCCCCAACAATGGGGTTTAGAGACTCATGCCGTCAGAGAATACAAAGTTTAGATCTGAAAATGTCATGAGATACAAAATAAGTCTCTAAAAGTTGTTTAAATACTAAACTAGTAGCCTAGGGTTACAAAATATGAGTGGACTATGATGGATGATGCAGAGATCCACTTCTGGGGCCCACTTGGTGTGCTGGGGCCCACTTGGTGTGTGCTGGGGCTGAGACTTTAAGCAATCCACGTGTAGAGGCCATTTGTGGAGTTGAACGCCAGTTTTTATGCCAGTTTGGGCGTTCAACTCCAGTTTTGATCCTTTTCTGGCGCTGAACGCCAGAATTGGGCAGAGAACTGGCGTTGAACGCCAGTTTACGTCGTCTATCCTTGTGCAAAGTATGGACTATTATATATTGCTGGAAATCCCTGGATGTCTACTTTCCAACGCAATTGGAAGCACGCCATTTCGAGTTTTGTAGCTCCAGAAAATCCACTTTGAGTGCAGGGAGGTCAGAATCCAACAGCATCAACAGTCCTTTTTCAGCCTGAATCAGATTTTTGCTCAGCTCCTTCAATTTCAGCCAGAAAAATACCTGAAATTACAGAAAAACACACAACTCATAGTAAAGTCCAGAACTATGAATTTTTCCTAAAAACTACTAGGAATAGACAAAAAACTAACTAAAACATACTCTAAACTATATGAAATTATCCCCAAAAAGCGTATAAAATATCCGCTCATCAATGAGTATCTCTTAGATCTCTTAATCAGAATCTTCGTGGTATAAGCTAGATTGATGGTGGCATTCATGAGAGTCCGGAAAATCTAAACCTTGTCCGTGGTATTCCGAGTAGGACTCTGGGATTGAATGACTGCGATGAACTCCAAACTCGCGAGTGCTGGGCGTAGTGACAGACGCAAAAGGATAGTAAATTCTATTCCAGTATGATCGAGAACCTCCAAGATGATTAGCCATGCAGTGACAGCGCATCGGACCATTTTCACAGAGAGGAATAGGATGCAACCAAAGACAAGGGTGATGCCTCCAGACGATTAGCCGTGCTGTGACAGAGCATTTGGACCATTTTCCCGAGAGGATTGAAAGTAGCCATTGGCACCGGTGACATCCTTACAGAAAGCCAGCCATAGAAAGGAGCAAGACTGATTGGATGAAGACAGCAGGAAAGTAGAGGATCAGAGGAATGAATGCATCTCCATACGCTTATCTGAAATTCTCACCAATGATTTACATAAGTATTTCTATCCTTATTTTAGTATTAATTTCGAAAACTCCATAACTATTTTATATCCGCCTGACTGAGATTTACAAGGTGACCATAGCTTGCTTCATACCAACAATCTCCGTGGGATCGACCCTTACTCACGTAAGGTTTATTACTTGGACGACCCAGTGCACTTGCTGGTTTGTTATGCGAAGTTTTGAAGATATATTTAGACCATGGTTCTGTGCATCCATTTTGGTGCCATCGCCAGGGAATCAATTTCGAACAATAATTCACAACCTGAGTAACAATTTCGCATACTAAGCTTTTTGCGCCGTTGCTGGGGATTGTTTGAGTTTGGACAACTGGCGGTTCATCTTGTTGCTCAGATTAGGTAATTTTCTTTTTGTTTTATTTTCAAAAATTTTTCAAAAACCTTTCAAAAAAAATTTTCTCCCTTGTTTTCGAAAAAAAAAATAAATACAAAAAAATTAGAAAATCAAAAAAATCAAAAATATTTTTTGTGTTTCTTGTTTGAGTCTTGAGTCATGTTATAACTTTGGTGTCAATTGCATGTTCATGTTGCATTTTTCGAAAAAATTCATGCATTCATAGTGTTCTTCATGATCTTCAAGTTGTTCTTGGTAAGTCTTCTTGTTTGATCTTTGCATTTGCATGTTTTGTGTCTTTTCTTGTTTTTCATATGCATTCCTGAATTCTTTATGTCTAAGCATTAAAGAATTCTAAGTTTGGTGTCTTGCATGTTTTCTTTGCATTAAAAATTTTTCAAAAATGTGTTCTTGATGTTCATCATGATCTTCATAGTGTTCTTGGTGTTCATCTTGACATTCATAGCATTCTTGCATGCATTCATTGTTTTGATCCATAACTTTCATGCATTGCATCATTTTTCTTGTTTTTCTCTCTCATCATAAAAATTCAAAAATCAAAAAAATATCTTTCCCTTTTTCTCTCTTAAAATTTCGAAAATCAGATTTGACTTTTTCAAAAATTTTTAAAATCTAGTTGTTTTTAAGAGTCAAATCAAATTTTCAATTTAAAAATCTTATCTTTTTCAAAATCTTTTTCAAAAATCAAATCTTTTCCATTTTTCTCAGTTATTTTCAAAAATTTTAAAAATATTTTTTAAAAATCTTTTTCTTATTTTTATATCAAATTTTCGAAAATAACAATAACAATTAATGTTTTGACTCAAAAATTTCATGTTTGTTACTTGCTTGTTAAGAAAGATTCAAACTTTGAGTTCTAGAATCATATCTAGTGATTTCTTGTGAATCAAGTCATTAATTGTGATTTTAAAAATGAAATCTTTTTCAAAAACTACTTTCAATCATATCTTTTCAAAAATATCTTCTTATCTTATCTTTTTCAAAAATTTGATTTCAAAATATCTTTTCTAACTTCCTAACTTCTTATCTTTTCAAAATTGTTTCAACTAACTAAGTAACTTTTTGTTTGTTTCTTATCTTTTTCAAAACTACCTAACTAACTCTCTCTCTCTCTAATTTTCGAAAATCCCTTCCCCCTTTTTCAAAATTTCTTTTTAATTAACTAATTATTTTAACTTTTGATTTTAAAATTTCGAAAATTACTAACTTTTTTTTCAAAAACTGTTTTCAAAAATCACTAACTCTTTTTAAAAATAATTTTCGAAAATTCTCTTCCTTTCTCATCTTATTCTATTTATTTATTCATCTACTAATATCTCTTCCTCACATCACTCACCAAATTCGAACCCCCTCTTCTATCTGTGTTCGAATTTTTTTCTTCTTTTCTTCTTCTACTAACAATAAGGAACCTCTTTACTGTGACATAGAGGATTCCTCTTCTTTTCTTGTTCTCTTCTCTTTCTTATGAGCAGGAACAAAGAAAAAGGCATTCTTGTTGAAGCTGATCTAGAACCTGAAAGGACTCTGAAGAGGAAACTAAGAGAAGCTAAATTACAACAATCCAGAGACAACCTTATTGAAAATTTCGAACAAGTAAAGGAGATGGCAGCCGAACCCAACAACAATAATGCAAGGAGAATGCTTGGTGACTTTACTACACCTAATTCCAATTTACATGGAAGAAGCATCTCCATTCCTACCATTGGAGCAAACAATTTTGAGCTGAAACCTCAGCTAGTTTCTCTGATGCAGCAGAACTGCAAGTTTCATGGACTTCCATCTAAAGATCCTTTTTAGTTCTTAACTGAATTCTTGCAGATATGTGATACTGTTAAGACTAACGGAGTAGATCCTGAAGTCTACAGGCTCATGCTTTTCCCTTTTGCTGTAAGAGACAGAGCTAGAGTATGGTTGGACTCTCAACCTAAGGATAGCCTGAACTCTTGGGATAAGCTGGTCACGGCTTTCTTAGCCAAGTTCTTTCCTCCTCAAAAGCTGAGCAAGCTTAGAGCTGATGTTCAAACCTTCAGACAGAAAGAAGGTGAATCCATCTATGAAGCTTGGGAAAGATACAAGCAGCTGACCAAAAAGTGTCCTTCTGACATGCTTTCAGAATGGACCATCCTGGATATATTCTATGATGGTTTATCTGAGCTATCAAAGATGTCATTGGATACTTCTGCAGGTGGATCCATTCGCCTAAAAGAAAACGCCTGCAGAAGCTCAAGAACTCATTGACATGGTTGCTAATAACCAGTTCATGTACACTTCTGAGAGGAATCCTGTGAATAATGGGATGCCTATGAAGAAGGGAGTTCTTGAAATTGATACTCTGAATGCCATATTGGCTCAGAACAAAATATTGACTCAGCAAGTCAATATGATTTCTCAGAGTCTGAATGGAATGCAAGCTGCATCCAACAGTACTCAAGAGACATCTTCTGAAGAAGAAGCTTATGATCCTGAGAACCCTGCAATAGCAGATGTGAATTACTTAGGTGAACCTTATGGAAACACCTATAATCCATCATGGAGAAATCATCCAAATCTCTCATGGAAGGATCAACAAAAGCCTCAACAAGGCTTTAATAATGGTGGAAGATACAGGTTTAACAATAGTAAACCTTTTCCATCATCCACTCAGCAACTGACAGAGAACTCTGAACAAAATACTTCTAATCTAGCAAACTTAGTCTCTGATCTATCTAAGGCCACTGTGAGTTTCATGAATGAAACAAGACCCTCCATTAGAAATTTGGAAGCACAAGTGGGCCAGCTGAGTAAAAGGATCACTGAAATCCCTCCTAGTACTCTCCCAAGCAATACAGAAGAGAATCCAAAAGGAGAGTGCAAGGCCATTGAATTAATTACCATGGCCGAACCCACAAGAGAAAAGAAGGACGTGAATCCCAAGGAAGAAGACCTCCTGGGACGTCCAGTGATTAATAAGGAGCTTCCCTTTGAGGAACCTAAGGAAGCTGAGACTCATCTAGAGACCATAGAGATTCCATTGAACCTCCTTATGCCATTCATGAGCTCTGATGAGTATTCCTCTTCTGAAGAGAATGAGGTTGTTACTGAAGAGCAAGCTGCCAAGTTCCTTGGTGCAATCATGAAGCTAAATGCCAAATTATTTTGTATTGAAACTTGGGAAGATGAACCTCCCTTGTTCACCAATGAACTAAGTGATCTGGATCAACTGACATTGCCTAAGAAAAGACAGGATCCTGGAAAGTTCATAATACCTTGTACCATAGGCACCATGATCTTTAAGGCTCTATGTGACCTTGGTTCAGGAATAAACCTCATGCCCCTCTCTGTAATAGAGAAACTGGGAATCTATGGGGTGCAAGCTGCTAAAATCTCATTAGAGATGGCAGATAATTCAAGAAAACAGGCTTATGGACAAGTAGAGGACGTGTTAGTAAAGGTTGAAGGCCTTTACAACCCTGCTGATTTCATAGTTCTGGATACTGGAAAGGAAGAGGATGAATCCATCATCCTAGGAAGACCTTTTCTAGCCACAGCAAGAGCTGTGATTGATGTGGACAGAGGAGAATTAATCCTTCAATTAAATAAGGACAACCTTGTGTTTACAACTCAAGGATTTCTCTCTGCATCCATGGAGAGGAAGAAGAAAAAGCTTCTTTCAACGCAGAGTCAACCAAAGCCCCCACAGTCAAACTCTAAGTTTGGTGTTGGGAGGCCACAACCAAACTCTAAGATTGGTGTCAAACCCCCATATCAGAACTCTAAGTTTGGTGTTGGGAGGTCTCAACAAAGCTCTGCACATCTGTGAGGCTGCATGAGAGCCCACTGTCAAGCTATTGACATTAAAGAAGCGCTTGTTGGGAGGCAACCCAATGTTTATTTATCTAATTTTATTTTTGTTTTTCATGTTTTCTTAGGTTCATGATCATGTGGAGTCACAAAATAAACGAAAAATTTATAAACAGAGTCAAAAACAGCGGAAGAAAAATCACACCCTGGAGGAAGCACCTGTCTTGCGTTCAACGCCAGAACAGAGCATAGTTCTGGCGCTGAACGCCCAAAATGGGCAGTATCTGGGCGCTGAACGCCCAAAATGGGCAGCACCTGGGCGCTGAACGCCAGAATTGCACCCTGGAGAAGAGCCCAGAACAAGCATGGTTCTGGAGTTCAACGCCAGACATGGGCAACAAATGGGCGTTGAACGCCCAAAATGGGCACCAACCTGGCGCTGAACGCCCAGAGTTGTGTGCAAGGGCATTTTGCACGCCTAGATTGGTGCAGGGATGTAAATGCCTTGACACCTCAAGATCTGTGGACCTCACAGGATCATCTCAGGATCTGTGGAGCCCACAGGATCCCCACCTTCCTTCCTCATAATCCTAGTTTTTTTTCCACATCTTCTTCTTCATCTATTCCTTCTTCTTTTCCTCGAAGGCAAGCAACATTCTAAGTTTGGTGTGGTAAAACAATTATGTAAAGGATCTATAGCTCAGTGGTAGAACATGTGGCTGCAAATCAAGAGATCCCTGAGATACCTCAGGGGATGCACTTCCCTCCACATAGTTATTGGAAGCAACTGAGGATAGAAATACCAAAAATCACTAGGAATCAAGCCACAAAGGCAAGGAAGAGACATAGAAGAGCTCAAGAACATCATTGGTTCCTCAAGAAGGAAACGCCATCATCACTAAGGTGGACTCATTCCTTGTTCTTACTTTCTCTGTTTTTCATTTTCTATGTTAAGTGCTCATCCATGTTTGTGTCTTCATTACATGATCATTAGTAGTTAGTAACCATGTCTTAAAAGTTATGAATGTCCTATGAATCCATCACCTCTCTTAAATGAAAAATGTTTTAATTCAAAAGAACAAGAAGTACATGAGTTTCGAATTTATCCTTGAACTTAGTTTAATTGTATTGATGTGGTGACAATGCTTCTTGTTTTCTGAATGTATGCTTGAACAGTGCATATGTCTTTTGAAGTTGTTATTTAAGAATGTTAAATATGTTGGCTCTTGAAAGAATGATGACAAGGAGATATGTTATTTGATAATCTGAAAAATCATAAAAATGATTCCTGAAGCAAGAAAAAGCAGCAAAGAACAAAGCTTGCAGAAAAAAAATAAAAAAAGGGGCGAAAAAAAACAGAAAGAAAGAGAAAAAGCAAGCAGAAAAAGCCAAAAGCTCTTAAAACCAAGAGGCAAGAGCAAAAAGCCAATAACCCTTAAAACCAAAAGGCAAGGGCAAATAAAAAGGATCCCAAGGCTTTGAGCATCAGAGGATAGGAGGGCCTAAAGGAATAAAATCCTGGCCTAAGCGGCTAAACCAAGCTGTCCCTAACCATGTGCTTGTGGCGTGTAGGTGTCAAGTGAAAACTTGAGACTGAGCGGTTAAAGTCAAGGTCCAAAGCAAAAAAAAAAAAGAGTGTGCTTAAGAACCCTGGACACCTCTAATTGGGGACTTTAGCAAAGCTGAGTCTCAATCTGAAAAGGTTCACCCAATTATGTGTCTGTGGCATTTATGTATCCGGTGGTAATACTGGAAAACAAAGTGCTTAGGGCCACGGCCAAGACTCATAAAGAAGCTGTGTTCAAGAATCATCATACTGAACTAGGAGAATCAAAAACACTATCTGAACTCTGAGTTCCTATAGATGCCAATCATTCTGAACCTCAATGGATAAAGTGAGATGCCAAAACTATTCAAGAGGCAAAAAGCTACAAGTATCGCTCATCTGATTGAAGCTATGTTTCATTGATAGTTTGGAATTTATAGTATATTCTCTTCTTTTTATCCTATTTGATTTTAAGTTGCTTGGGGACAAGCAACAATTTAAGTTTGGTGTTGTGATGAGCGGATAATTTATACGCTTTTTGGCATTATTTTTAGTATGTTTTTAGTAGGATCTAGTTACTTTTAGGGATGTTTTCATTAGTTTTTATGTTAAAATTCACATTTTTGGACTTTACTATGATTTTGTGTATTTTTCTGTGATTTCAGGTATTTTCTGGCTGAAATTGAGGGACTTGAGCAAAAATCAGATTCAAAGGTTGAAGAAGGACTGCTGATGCTGTTGGATTCTGTCCTCCCTGCACTCAAAATGGATTTTCTGGAGCTACCAAACTCAAAATGGCGCGCTTCCAATTGCGTTGGAAAGTAGACATCTAGGGCTTTCCAGCAATATATAATAGTCCATACTTTGCCCGAGTTTAGATGACGCAAACGGGCGTTCAACGCCAGCTCTCTGCCCAATTCTGGCGTCCAGCGCCAGAAACAAGTTGCAAAGTGGAGTTCAACGCCCAAAATGGCACAAAAGCTAGCGTTCAACTCCAAGAATGACCTCTCCACGTGTAGACTTCAAGCTCAGCCCAAGCACACACCAAGTGGGCCCCGGAAGTGGATTTATGCATCAATTACTTACTTCTGTAAACCCTAGTAGCTAGTTTATTATAAATAAGACCTTTTACTGTTGTATTAGACATCCTGGATTGTATTTTTGATCCTGTGATCAAGTCTTGGTTACTCCGGTTCCCCTCTGGGGCCGAGACCAATGAACTCCATTATCACTTATGTATTTTCAACGGTAGAGTTTCTGCACTCCATAGATTAAGGTGTGGAGCTCTGCTGTTCCTCAAAGATTAATGCAAAGTACTACTGTTTTCTATTCAATTCAACTTATTCAGTTTCTAAGATATTCATTCGCACTTCAACCTGAATGTGATGAACGTGACAATCATCATCATTCCCTATGAACGCATGCCTGACAACCACTTCCGTTCTACATTAGATTGAATGAGTATCTCTTAGATCTCTTAATCAGAATCTTCGTGGTATAAGCTAGATTGATGGCAGCATTCATGAGAGTCCGGAAAGTCTAAACCTTGTCTGTGGTATTCCGAGTAGGACTCTGGGATTGAATGACTGTGACGAACTCCAAACTCGCGAGTGCTGGGCGTAGTGACAGACGCAAAAGGATAGTAAATTCTATTCCAGTATGATCGAGAACCTCCAAGATGATTAGCCATGCAGTGACAGCGCATCGGACCATTTTCACAGAGAGGAATAGGATGTAACCAACGACAAGGGTGATGCCTCCAGACGATTAGCCGTGCTGTGACAGAGCATTTGGACCATCTTTCCGAGAGGATTGAAAGTAGCCATTGGCACCGGTGGCATCCTTACACAAAGCCAGCCATAGAAAGGAGTAAGACTGATTGGATGAAGACAGCAGGAAAGCAGAGGATCAGAGGAATGAATGCATCTCCATACCCTTATCTAAAATTCTCACCAATGATTTACATAAGTATTTCTATCCTTATTTTAGTATTAATTTCGAAAACTCCATAACTATTTTATATCCGCCTGACTGAGATTTACAAGGTGACCATAGCTTGCTTCATACCAACAATCTCCGTGGGATCGACACTTACTCACGTAAGGTTTATTACTCAGACGACCCAGTGCACTTGCTGGTTAGTTATGCGAAGTTGTGAAGATATGTTTAGACCATGGTTCTGTGCATCCGTTTTCGTGCCATCGCCAGGGAATCAATTTCGAACAATAATTCACAACCTGAGTAACAATTTCGCATACCACCTTACCAAGAAGATGGAGAGGAATCAAGTAGCAGTAATCACCACTTCAGCAGCATCCCAAGAAGGAGTGAATGAAGAAGCAGAGGGTGATCAGGAACAAGCCAACTACATTGGGAATTCACCTAGGCAGAATCATGACCCATACTCCAAAACGTATAATACTGGTTGGAGGAACCACCCAAACTTTGGGTGGGGAAATCAACAAGACCAAGGCCAAGATCAGAGACGCCATAACCCCAACAACAATGCAACTCACCAACACTCCACACAAAGGACATACTGATGAGTATTTTGGTGAAAAATAAATTTCTCCCAAAACACACAAATCTAACCGGCAAGTGCACCGGGTCGCATCAAGTAATAATAACTCACGGGAGTGAGGTCGATCCCACAGGGATTGAAGGATTGAGCAATTTTAGTTTAGTGGTTAATTTAGTCAAGTGAATCAAGATTTGGTTGAGTGTTTTGTGATTTGCAAAAATTAAATTGCAAGGAAAGTAAAGGGAATGGGTGATTGACATGAAATTAAAGAGGACGAGAATTAAATTGCTGAATCTTAAAGTGCAAGTAACATAAATTGCGGAAACTTAGATTGCAAGAAATGTAAATTGCAGAATCTTAAAGTGCAAGAAATATAAATGGCTTGAAATGTAAAGGGGATTGAGGCTTGGATTGAAACAAGGAAAAGTTAAATTGCATTAAACAGAAGAGTAAAAGGGAATTGGAATTGAATCGGATCCGAAACAGAAAAGTAAATGAACATATAAAGCAATAAACAGAGAATTGAAATGTGAAATCAGATCTCAGGACCCAGAGACTAGAAAACCAAGTCTAGATCTCAATGCCTTCCTAGATCCAACAAGAAATTGTAATTGAAATTCAAAGAAAGTGGATGAAGAGCAATTAACAGAAATTGAAATCCAATCAAGCAGTAAATAAAGCAGTGAGATCCAAGGTTGAGATTGAAACAGAATTTCTTCAATTCTCCAACCCAAAATCCAAGACAATTGTAATTGAAATTGAAAGCAATAAAACTGAGAGGAAGAGAAGTGAATTCTCCTTCCAAGACAAAGAAATTAAAGATCACTCAATATCCAAAGCTCTCCGAAAACTATTATGAAAATTCCAAAGGAAAGCTCTCTAAAAGAAAAGCTCCCCGAAGAACTTGAATTCTATCCTATTTATACACTTTCTTCCAATGATCTTCAAGCCTTGAGTTGGTCCTTTGTTCTTGGTGGAATTGGGTTGAAAGAGGCCTTGGTTAATTGCTCTTGGAGTTTGAAGAGGAACCAAAACGAACCAATTGAACCGGGTTGGAGTTTTGCAAAAGTTGGACCAAAAGTTTGAGCAAAAGTTAGGGTCCAACTTTTCATATCAGCTAACACCACTTTGCTGATACTCACGTTGGTGCCAAAGTTAGGGGTCTAACTTTGGCCCCAACGTTGGCTTTACCTTGTGCACTTGTGGCTCCAACGTTAGCCACCAAGTTACGGGGCTAACGTTGGCGCAAACTTTTGCTCCTCCCCTTGTGATTTTCATGTGCCAACGTTAGCCACCAAGTTAGGGGGCTAACGTTGGCGCAAACTTTTGGTGCCCAGGGAGGTTATCTTCATGCCAACGTTAGCCTCAAAGTTAGGGGGCTAACGTTGGCGCAAACTTTTGATGCCCAGGGGTGAATTTCATGTGCCAACGTTAGCCACCAAGTTAGGGGGCTAACGTTGGCGCAAACTTTTGGTACCCAGGGAGTGATTTTCAAGTTCCAACGTTAGCCTCCAAGTTAGGGGGCTAACGTTGGGGATAACTTTTCACCCAACAGTTTGTGCAAAAGTTTGAGGCTAACTTTAGGTCCAACTTTTTGCTTCTTGGTTCATTTTCATTTATTCCCTTGTCTTCTCTTTACTCCTAGCTATTCCTTCTTGCTTCAACCTTTCTCCAAGCTTTCTTCACCTATCATTAATCAACCAAATACATCAAAGCTATGCTCATAATCATGAGATATCCATTCTATCATAATATGCAACAATTATAGCATAAAACCTCATGAAATGGCATGAATTCATACATGGTTGATTCAATCAAGGGAAACATGAAAATCTACTCAATTAGCTTGCTTATGGTTCAAGAAAGTGCATAATTCTAATGAAAACAAAAGGAAAAGACTAGTTAAAATAGGCTAGGATGACTTGTCATCACAACACCAAACTTAAAGCTTGCTTGTCCCCAAGCAAGAAAAGATTTATTGAGAAGAAAGAATGAGATGGAAGAGGATGTTCATGCTAGCAGAGTATTATTGATAGTTCATGGGATTTTGTGTGAATATGCAAATACTCCCTTCTTATTGACTCCTAGGCCTAGAAAGTCTCCTTCAAGCTTCAAGTAACATACTGCTATGACCTCTCATTATTCCTTTATCCTTGGCTATTACTTTGTTCATAAGCTTTATTTGAGTGTCATGTGTAGCAAGTTCATTTTCTTTTCTTTATACTTGACACATTATTCACCATAGACACTTGGCTCACATTCCTTCTCAAAACATGGATGCCCAGCACCTCTTTGGGTTACTAAATGCCTTGTAGTTAGGTTGCTCTTGATAGTGGACTTTCAGCTGATGATCCCGGATTAGTTAACCCAAGTCACCGAGTGTTGATGCACTCCTAAGAGCTTACTAATCCAAGCAGATCCTAGTACAAAGACATCACAGGCATATATTTTAAAGTTCAAGCTATTAGTGTCCCGCTTTGTTTCTTTTTGTTTCCTTTTGTTCTGATCTCTTTTCTTTCCTCCTTTTTGTTTTTCTTTCTAACCAAGGGATTTAATTGAGATTCATAGACAGTAGGCTACTCTCTACTTAGGAGGCGATATCCTGGCTCTTTATTCACTAAAAGTGAGCTATTATACAATCACACACTTACCACCACTTACTTTTATTCTACTTCTATCTAACAGAGACCCTCTTACTTTACATTCAAACATTTCTTTTATTGAATTGAAAAATGCAGGGGACAAAGCATGCTTTTTGCTAAGTGAAAGTAAACACACAAGCACACACATAGATTAGCTTACTTATTTTAAGAGAAACAAACATGATGCAAAGACTATTAATTATAATAACTACTTAAAGATGCAAAGACAACTTAAAACAGACACAATGCATGGTTTTTCTTTCTAGTGATGAACAAGGAGCAAGTCCACCTTTCATTTGTCTTGTCTTTTTCTTTGAAGATTCTTTGACTTCCTAGTCACCACAACAAGACAACATACATTAGTTTTATTCAACCGTAGCAAGAGTGTTCTTTTTATTAATACTATGTGAACCATCAATTCTTATATCATTTGAACCGTGACACTCTCCTTTGAGGACACCAAACTTAATGTTTGGTCATATATAAAGAAAATGAGTATCTTCTTCCAATTAGTGAGATTCAAATGTTAAATGTTCATAAGAATTGTTTTCATCATACTTTCTTTTTCTCCCCCTTTTTTTTTTCATGAAGGATCAATTGTATCCCTAAATCGGTGCACCAAGGTTTGATGAACACCAAACTTGTTTCTTGTCAAAGGGTACATCACAATTAATGCCTTCATTACCGGAAAAGAATTTTTCCATTTATAAGATTTTGGAAAACAACAATTGTATGATTATTGATGCATGAGTTTCTACTTTTCATGAAGCTATGTGGACACCAAACTTAGTGTTTGGCCATATGCTTTGTCAAGATACTCCAAACATGCAAAATGGAATTATTTGTGACATTGGTTTAGTGTGCTTGAAGGCACACCAAACTTAGCATATGTTTCAAAATAGTGCATGCAGTCAATGGACATGTTCATGAAAAGAGAAAAGAATTCATGCTCAATCGATCATAACTTATTGAATTTAAAATGACATGAATCTTAAAGCATGGGTTGCCTCCCATGGAGCGCTCTTTTATTGTCATTAGCTTGACATTGAGGCTTTCTTTTATGGTGGTTGGTGCTTGTAGGGCCTCAATTTGTCTCCTCTGACCGTGATCCTCTTCTTTGTTCTCTGGTGTTCAATTTCAGCATGCTCTAATGAGAGTATGTTGCTGACAGTGTAGTAATCCTCGGTTTGTTGATTTGCCCCCAGCTGTTGATATATCAGTTGAACTTTGTCACCTTTGGAAAGCCCCTCTATTGGAATCTTTCTATTCTTCCAACCCCTTTTTGCTTTGTTTCTGCGTTTCATCTTTCCTTTTGTTGATCTTTCTTTTCTGGCCGTAGGCTTTCCTTGGGGGCCTCTCTTTTCAGTGGCTAATACTCTAATACCCTCTTGGGTTTCTTCATCAGTCTGCACAATCTTTAGCATTGGGATGTTGCTATGACCTTCCTGGTCATTTTTCATATAGTCTTTCTTCTCCTTGTTAAATTGTGCTTCTGGTAATACTTTCAGAGTGACACTCTGGTCATGCATCCTGAGAGTTAATTCCCCTTCCTCTACATCTATGATAGCTCTAGCAGTGGCCAAGAATGGCCTTCCCAGTATAACAGAGTCACCATCATCGTTTGATTCTAGAACCACAAAATCAGCAGGGTATATAAAACTGTCCACCTTAACCAAAAGATTTTCAATTACACCCCTGGGGTATACCATTGACCTGTCTACCAGCTCCAGAGACATTTGTACTGGTTTGACCTCCTCTATATGCAGCTTTTTCACCAAGGAGGATGGTATTAAGTTAATACTTGCTCCGAGATCGCACATTGCTTTAGTGATGGTCAATTCCCCAATGGTGCAAGGCAACAGGAAGCTCCCTGGGTCCTCAAGCTTGGGAGGAAGCCCCTTTTGAATCAAGGCCCTGCATTCCTCAGTAATCATTATGGTTTCTTTCTCATCCCAGCTTCTTTTCTTGTTGACAAGCTCCTTCAAGAATTTGGCATACAGAGGCATTTGCTCAAGTGCTTCAGCCAAGGGGATATTGATTTCCAGCTTCTTAAAAATCTCAAGGAATTTGTGAAAATGTTGGTCTTTAACCCCTTTGTTAAACCTCTGGGGATATGGCAGTGGAGGTGTGATGCTCTTTCCTATTTGCTGCTGTCCCTTAGCTACTTCCTTTGAGCTATGTGGCTGGTTGTCCTTCTCTTTAAGTTTCTCAGTGCCTTTGTTTGGCATCACAACTTGCTCCTTAGCCTCATCTGCCTTTGTTTGATTCTCATCCTCCGTTGGTTCTTTGATGTTCTCTGCTTGCTTCTTTGTAGTGTCATTGTTGCTTATCAATGTTCTCCCACTCCTTAATTGTATTGCCTTGCATTCCTCCTTGGGATTTGGAATTGTGTCACTGGGCAGTGAGTTTGAAGGTCTCTCAACAGATACTTGCTTGGAGAGTTGCCCCATCTGTCTCTCTAGGCTCTTCAGGGAGGCTTCCTGATTCTTGGTTACCATTTCCTGGTGTTTCAACATTTTGTCTATCATGGCCTCCAAGTGAGTGATTCTTTGGGCTTCAGGTGATACTTGAGGTGGGTTATGAGATGTGGGTGGTGGATGGTAGGCATTTTGGTTGGTGAGTTGGTTATTAGATTGGTATTGGTTGAGGTTGGGGTAGTTGTTTTGAGGTTTTCTGTAGGGGTTTTGGCTAGTCTGCTGCTGGTTGTGGTTTTGGTTGCTTCTTGGGTTGTGTTGGTTTGAGTTCCTCTGCCATGGTTGTTGGTTTTGGGTATGGTTATCTCCCCATCTGAGGTTTGGGTGGTTCTTCCAGGATGGATTGTATGTATCACCATACACTTCATTTGGTCCTTGGTTGTGCATATACTGTACTTGCTCTTGTTGTTGTTCTTCTTGAGTTTCTTCACTCTGTCCCCATGTGGTTGATGGTTGGATAGTGTTAACTGCTGCAACTTGGAGACTATCAATCCTCTTGGCCATTTGCTCAAATTGTTGTTGAATTTGCTGCTGCATCATCTTGTTTTGAGCCAGGATTGAATCCACTCCTTCTAGCTCCATTACTCCTCTCCTTTGTGATGGTTGGCGGCTTCTTTGATGAGCAAAAAAATATTGGTTGTTAGACACCATATCAATGAGTTCTTGAGCCTCTTCTGCAGTTTTCATGAGTTGCAAGGAACCTCCAGCTGAATGATCCAAAGCTTCCTGGGATTTCAGTGTTAAGCCTTCATAGAAGTTCTGTAGCTTTTCCCACTCATTAAACATGGCAGGGGGACATTTCCTGATTAGAGCCTTGTACCTCTCCCATGCCTCGTAGATGGGTTCGGCCTCCATTTGTGTAAATATTTGTACCTCAGCCTTTAACCTTATAATCCTCTGAGGTGGATAAAACTTGGCAAGAAACTTGGTTACCAAATCATCCTAGTTGTTGATGCTGTCCCTTGGAAAAGATTCCAACCATTGAGTGGCCTTGTCCCTGAGAGAAAATGGGAATAGCATCAGCTTGTAACTGTCAGGGGGCACTCCATTAGTTTTGACAGTGTTGCATATCCTCAAGAAAGTGGATAAATGTTGGTGTGGGTCCTCAAGTGGTCCTCCACCAAAAGAGCAATTGTTCTGAACCAAAGTGATGAGTTGTGGTTTGAGTTCAAAATTGTTAGCATTGACATTTGGAGCCAAGATGCTGCTCCCACAATGTCTAGGATTTGCAAAGGTATAGGAAGCCAAAACTCTCCTCTGGGGTGGGTTGTCATTGTTGTTGTCTTCTCCACCTGGTGGATTGGTTAAATGTTCCTCCATCTCTTGGAATTCTTCGTCTGATTCCTCTTCTCCAACAATATTTTTCCCTCTTTCAGCTCTTCTTAACCTCCTGAGAGTTCTTTCGTCTTGTTCATGAAAATTGGGTATGGTTCTTCTTGTACCTGACATACAAGCAGAGCATGAGAAATGCACAAAACCAGTGACACTTCAATCTACTGCTAGATTGAAGTGTTAGTTAGTTTAAGCAAAAAATCAAACAGTTAGTGGGTTAATCAAAATTTAAAGAGAAAGTGCTTGATCTAGATCACCACCTCACTTAATCATTGTCAATCTAATCAATCCCCGGCAACGGCGCCAAAAACTTGATGAGTATTTTGGTGAAAAATAAATTTCTCCCAAAACACACAAATCTAACCGGCAAGTGCACCGGGTCGCATCAAGTAATAATAACTCACGGGAGTGAGGTCGATCCCACAGGGATTGAAGGATTGAGCAATTTTAGTTTAGTGGTTAATTTAGTCAAGCGAATCAAGATTTGGTTGAGTGTTTTGTGATTTGCAAAAATTAAATTGCAAGGAAAGTAAAGGGAACGGGTGATTGACATGAAATTAAAGAGGACGAGAATTAAATTGCTGAATCTTAAAGTGCAAGTAACATAAATTGCGGAAACTTAGATTGCAAGAAATGTAAATTGCAGAATCTTAAAGTGCAAGAAATATAAATGGCTTGAAATGTAAAGGGGATTGAGGCTTGGATTGAAACAAGGAAAAGTTAAATTGCATTAAACAGAAGAGTAAAAGGGAATTGGAATTGAATCGGATCCGAAACAGAAAAGTAAATGAACATATAAAGCAATAAACAGAGAATTGAAATGTGAAATCAGATCTCAGGACCCAGAGACTAGAAAACCAAGTCTAGATCTCAATGCCTTCCTAGATCCAACAAGAAATTGTAATTGAAATTCAAAGAAAGTGGATGAAGAGCAATTAACAGAAATTGAAATCCAATCAAGCAGTAAATAAAGCAGTGAGATCCAAGGTTGAGATTGAAACAGAATTTCTTCAATTCTCCAACCCAAAATCCAAGACAATTGTAATTGAAATTGAAAGCAATAAAACTGAGAGGAAGAGAAGTGAATTCTCCTTCCAAGACAAAGAAATTAAAGATCACTCAATATCCAAAGCTCTCCGAAAACTATTATGAAAATTCCAAAGGAAAGCTCTCTAAAAGAAAAGCTCCCCGAAGAACTTGAATTCTATCCTATTTATACACTTTCTTCCAATGATCTTCAAGCCTTGAGTTGGTCCTTTGTTCTTGGTGGAATTGGGTTGAAAGAGGCCTTGGTTAATTGCTCTTGGAGTTTGAAGAGGAACCAAAACGAACCAATTGAACCGGGTTGGAGTTTTGCAAAAGTTGGACCAAAAGTTTGAGCAAAAGTTAGGGGTCTAACTTTTGCTCCAACTTTTCATATCAGCTAACACCACTTTGCTGATACTCACGTTGGTGCCAAAGTTAGGGGTCTAACTTTGGCCCCAACGTTGGCTTTACCTTGTGCACTTGTGGCACCAACGTTAGCCACCAAGTTACGGGGCTAACGTTGGCGCAAACTTTTGCTCCTCCCCTTGTGATTTTCATGTGCCAACGTTAGCCACCAAATTAGGGGGCTAACGTTGGCGCAAACTTTTGGTGCCCAGGGAGGTTTTCTTCATGCCAACGTTAGCCTCAAAGTTAGGGGGCTAACGTTGGCGCAAACTTTTGATGCCCAGGGGTGAATTTCATGTGCCAACGTTAGCCACCAAGTTAGGGGGCTAACGTTGGCGCAAACGTTTGGTACCCAGGGAGTGATTTTCAAGTTCCAACGTTAGCCTCCAAGTTAGGGGGCTAACGTTGGGGATAACTTTTCACCCAACAGTTTGTGCAAAAGTTTGAGGCTAACTTTAGGTCCAACTTTTTGCTTCTTGGTTCATTTTCATTTATTCCCTTGTCTTCTCTTTACTCCTAGCTATTCCTTCTTGCTTCAACCTTTCTCCAAGCTTTCTTCACCTATCATTAATCAACCAAACACATCAAAGCTATGCTCATAATCATGAGATATCCATTCTATCATAATATGCAACAATTATAGCATAAAACCTCATGAAATGGCATGAATTCATACATGGTTGATTCAATCAAGGGAAACATGAAAATATACTCAATTAGCTTGCTTATGGTTCAAGAAAGTGCATAATTCTAATGAAAACAAAAGGAAAAGACTAGTTAAAATAGGCTAGGATGACTTGTCATCACATACCAACAGCCACCCAGCAACACCTCTCAACATCCATACCAAAGTCAAAATGGCCCTTCTCATCCTTCCAATCTCAACTCTCCATCATCGGAAGAAAGACTGTCAAGGATTGAGACTCTACTTGAAGGCATATGCAAGGAGATTCAAGATAACAAGGTGTTCAAAGAGGAGGTGCGAGCCAATATCAAGAATCAGGGAGATACTATCAAGAGGCTGGAATTTCAAGTGGGATACCTATCTGAGAAGATTCCCAAACCTACTGATAGCTTCCCAAGTGACACAGAGAAAAATTCGAGAGGTGAAGCAAAGAAAGTTAGATGGGAAGATTGCAAGATGGTTACTATAAGTGACAAGGAGACTAAGGAAGAGCCGAACAAACCATCAGAACAACCTGAAGATACATCACCAGGAAAGCAGGAAGAGAAGCATCAAGAAACCACAATTACACAGAAGGAGCTGCTGAGACTCTATGCACCCTTTCCCCAATTACTCAATGGTGGTGTAGATATGAGAATATACTCAAGGTTTCTTGACATATTTGCATCTCTCCATGTAAACATACCATTCATCAAGGCCTTCCAACAAATGCCCTCATACATTAAGTACATGAAGGAGCTGCTGACCAGGAAAAGCTCACTCAAGGGAGAACAAACTATAGTGATGAATAAGGAGTGTAGTGCTCTCATTCAACCAGAGCTGCCTACAAAAAGGAAGGACCCAGGGAGTTTTCACATCCCCTGTGCCATAGGAGAAATAATGTTTGATAAAGGACTCTGTGATCTGGGAGCAAGCATCAACTTAATGCCTTTATCCCTTATGAAGAGGCTGCAAATCAATGAGCTGATGCCCACAGACATAGTCATCAGGCTGGCGGACAAAACTCAAAAACAAGCAATAGGAGTGGTTGAAAACGTGCTGGTGAAGGTTGGGAACTACTTCCTTCCCATAGACCTTGTCATACTGGAAATAGAAGAAAGTCATCTTCACCCAATCATATTGGGAAGACCATTCTTAGCTACAGCCAGAGCGCTCATAGATGTGGAGCGAGGAGAGCTAATACTGAGGGTACATGACGAATAACTCACCTTCAATGTCTTCAAACCCTCACAAGAAGTAAGTCAGGAAGGCAAGGAACTAAGGACAGAGCATGACAGAGCAATGGTGGGAGAAACAAGCATTTAGGCACAGGCTGTACACTCAGGAATTCCTTTGGGTGATGAACAAAATAATCAGCAGCTGTCACAGCTAAAGGAAACTCAAGTGGAGCCAAAACCACCAGAATCATATGGGACCAGCAACAAAATCCCCCTAGGAAAAGAGACCACAAAGAGCAGGATAACAGCAAAAGAAACAAAGAAGAAGATACCAAGGAGATGGAGGAACAAAAAGATCCCTACAGAAGATTTCTCTCCAGGGGATAAAGTGATCTTAGCTTAATTCCTAGATATCCCACCTCATCTCCCCACCATCCCATCTCAGTTACCTAAGGTTTTCACCATCAACAAAGTTCTCTCCCTAGAACATGTAGAGATCATTGATGAAGCCAATGGATATAGGTTTACTGCAAGAGGGAAAAATCTGAAGCATTACCAACCACCATGACAAAGGCAGAACGTCAAGCTAGTGACGCTAAAGAAGTGCTTCATGGGAGGCAACCCATGTTTTACATGCTTTTAAAGTAGTTAATAAAGCAAGGTTCATGAATTTCAAATCAACTTCGACATGCACTTGAATGAGCCCTTTTGTGCAACATATAGCGAAGAACAAGTTTGGTGTTCAGGACACACTAAGAGAACATAAATGTAACCCATATCATGTCACTCTTAGAGCCTTGAACAAATCTTTTACACCACATAGCACCAAACTATGTTTGGTGTCGCCAACGTTGCATACATGGATATTCAGTTAGTCAATTGGTTTGCACTCTTGAACAGCACTTAGTAGTTAGAAACAAAAACTTTAAAAAGTAGTTATTCTCTTCTTTTTAAATTTTGCCACCACTTTCCACAAGTTTTCTTTTAATCACATTTCTTTTATTTTGTAGGAGAATTGATGGGACAATTGAAGGGTTCGGCCACCACAAAAAGAGAAGACTATACACGTGTCTCCAGGGGGATTGCATTGGAAATTGTTGCCATGCAACATTGGAAGGAGAACAAGCTTGGAAACTGAATCAACCCCATCATAAAGTTGATGATCCTTATGCTCATCCCATGCAAAACCCCATCCGTCCATCACACAACCACCCCATCAATCCACACCTTTCATTTACTCATCATTTCCCTATATAAGTGATTCTTAGTCCGTACTTCCCTTCACATTCCACCAACCACTTCTTCAAACTTCTCACTCTTGAAGTACAATTCTCCAAGCTACACCCTATCCAAACCCAACCGAATTCCGCCACTCATCACTAACCTCAACACCTTCACTTTTCAAAAATCATTCATGGCATCATCAAGCTCCAAGAGGCAAAAGAGAAAGGAACCGGTTGAGAGCAGCCCTTTTGATGAAGTGAAATTTAAAATTGCATTCCATGAACGTGAATTTGAATGGATAAAGCTCAAAAAGATATTGCCTGAGTTAACATTCCAGTTCAACGAAGATGAATGCCCACAGATTCGAGAGAAGATCAAACAAAGGGGTTGGCAAAGGCTCACGAACCCAGAAGCAAAGATAAATGCAAACTTGATGTGCATAAACTAGTTATGCTACGATTTAGGAAATTGCACGATCGGCAAAATTCCTTCCGGCAAGTGCACCGGTTATCGTCAAGTAAAAACTCACAATAGAGTGAGGTCGAATCCCACAAGGATTGGTTGAGTGAGCAATTCGAATTAGAAGTGTGTTCTAGTTGAGCGGAATCAAGATTTAGATGAGAATTGCGGAATGTAAAATTGGCGGGAAACGTAAATGACAAGAAATTTAAATGGCGGAATCTTAAATTGCATGAAGTAAAGAGCAGAAGCTAAATTGCTGAAATTAAAGGGAATGGGGGTGATTGCATGAATTTAATTGCAGAATATAAAGAGAAAATGGAAATCAGAAATGGGGAATTCATTGGGTTATAGGAGATATTGAGATCTCCGAATCAAAACATGTTTATCTCTTCCTCAACCAATGCGTTCATTGAATTTTGCTTGGCAATCTTATATGATTGGATCCCAATCCCTTGGCTCACCAATTCTCTCTAAAAACGAACAAATTCCCAATCCCTTGGTTTAAATGTTCATAAGAAGAGATGATGCTCGATCACTGATTATACCACACAGTTTCATGAACCACAATTTGGTAGGATTACATGTCACAATATCCATCCAAACCCCAATCCAATTCACTGTGAGAAAGCTTCTCTAGCATGAATCCTCCATTCCTTTCCCAAGGTTCCGAAGGATTCCAATTATGGGTAGTTTCTTTCCCAAGACAACTACCCAATGGAATTAGATCGAGAAGCTTTCTAACAAAATTCAAGAGAAAAGATTGAAGAAGAAGATAAACTATTATTGATTCATTGAATTACAATAGAGCTCCCTAACCCAATGAAAGGGGGTTTAGTGAGTCATAGCTCTGAATTCAATTACAAAGATATGAAAACTAGCTAAAAGTCAAAGTAAAAGTCCCTCCTAACTTAAATTCTATCCTATTTATACACTTTCTATATTGAGCTTCTGTTGTGTTTCTTGGGCTTTGAGGCCTCTCCATGCTTTCCTTTTGCCTTGGGTTTATGATCCATAATCTTGATGAGGCTGTTGATCCAAATTCTGTAACATTTATTGAGCCAACTTAGTGATAATCAAATAATAATACATGACTCAACAAATTGAAATTTTAGACTCATCAATCCTTCAGGCCCAATCCCATAAACCATGATATTCAATTGGGTTTCATGCCAGAGTAAGTTTAAGTTAATGTTTGTGCTCAAAGACTAACTTAAACCGCAATATTTTTGGCCCAGAAACCTTTTCCAAGAGTGGCGTTTAAGTTGTAGTTTAAGCTTAAACTGCAGCTTAAACGCCAGACACTTCCAGTGAAGCCTTTTGTAGAAGTACGTTTAAGCTTTAGTTTAAGGTTAAACTGAAGCTTAAACGTGGAAATGGAAGAAGGCAGCCCTGGAGAGTCATGTAGTCGAACACGTTTAAGCTTCAGTTTAAGGTTAAACTGAAGCTTAAACGTGGAGATAGGAAGGGCAGCCCTGGAGGTCGAACACGTTTAAGCTCCAGTTTAAGGTTAAACTGGAGCTTAAACGTGGAAGCTGAGAAATGTAGCCCTGGAGGTGTCGAACACGTTTAAGCTCCAGTTTAAGGTTAAACTGGAGCTTAAACGTGGAAATGGAGAAAGCAACCCTGGAGGAAGAACTTGGTCGAACACGTTTAAGCTCCAGTTTAAGGTCAAACTGGAGCTTAAACGTGGAAATGGCTCCCTGGTGCACTTCCCATTTCTGGCGTTTAACCTCCAGTTTAAGGTTAAACTGGAGGTTAAACGTGGAAATGCTTCCTGATTGGCATTCTCATTCTGGCGTTTAACCTCCAGTTTAAGGTTAAACTGGAGGTTAAACTTCAATTCCAGCATTTCTTAGCCTTCATGATTCTGGCGTTTAAGCTCCAGTTTAGGCTTAAACTGGAACTTAAACTCCACATGTGATATTCAAGCTTCCTTTATTGATTTTGTTGCTTCCTTGCTTAGCCTCTTCTTCCCTGAAATCATCCAAACAATTGCATCAAAGTCTTGCAAAATTTCATGAGAAATCTTCCATTCATAGTATTCAAGTAATATAACTAAAAACTCATGGAATTTGCATCAAAATCATACTGTTTGGATGGTTCATTGCTTTGTTCTTCTTTTAACCATTCTTGGTTACTTTAAGCTCAAGAAAATGCATAAAACCACTAAAACTAACAGAAAAAATACTAGTGAAACTAGCCTAAGATGCTTTGGCATCACAACACCAAACTTAATACTTGCTTGTCCCTAAGCAAGTCCTGAGTTATTTGAGAAGAAAGTATGAAACAGAAAGCAATTACATTGGCTATATTAGCAAGCATTTGAAGTTCATCAGAAGGGTTTTATGCAGAAAGTTGCAGCATCACTTTTTCATACTTATCAGGTAAGATTATCACTTTTTCATTGCATCCATCAAACACTGCTATGGCCTCTTGTTATTCTTGTGTCCTTGCCACTTTCCTCTTCTTTGTTTTTCTTTTCTTTTTCTTAGAGCTTCTTTGCTCCTTGTTTGCTTAGTGTCATGTGTTGCACAAGCCTTTGGCATTTTCTTTTTCTTATCAGTGCACTACACATATCCACTTCAGGCATTTTAGTTCACATTTCTTCTTGAGACATTGGTGCCCAGCACCTCTTTGTGTGACTAAATGTTTTGTATTTAGGTTGCTCTTGATAATGGACTTTTGGTTGATAATCCCGGATTAGTTAACCCAAGTTACCAAGTGTTGAAACACTCCTCAGAACCTATTCATCCAAGCAAATCCTTAATACATAAACACCACAGGCATTTGTCTCAGAAGTTCAAACCATTGGTGCCTAGCTTATTTTCTCAATTTTTTTGCTTTTTGGTTGCCTTTTTTCAGTGGCTTTTTCTTCTTCTTTTTCTTTCTTTTTCATTGGCCAAAGACATTTATTCATCAAGATCCATAGACAGTTTTCAATTTCTACATAAAAAATGATAATTCTACACTCTATGTCCAGTGATCTGACTTAAACAATCAAGCATGCATACCACCACTTAATTCTACTTGATTTGTCACTAATTGAGCCAAGTTACTTTTGTTCAAACTTTTCTTTTATTTTTGGAAACAGAACAAGCATTGCAAGCACTTGTTTAAGAAGGTGAAGTTATATCCAAACATCTAGGCATTCACTTTATTCAAAGTAATAAACAGACACTCATACTAAAAAAAACTCCACATAACACTTAAATGACTTATGATGAAAGAAAGCTCATAAAGACAATCCACCAATTATCATTTGATTATTAAGGAACGAGACCACCTCTTATTTATTGCTTGGTTCTTCTTAATTCTTGGGATCCTGCTTCTTCTTGCTTCCTGCCTCTTTTTGACCACTTGTGCTTCCTTTGTCTTTTCTTATGAGCTTTTTCCAGAATCCAGCCTTTTTCATCGTTTCTTCCACTCCTTTTTCAAGGATCATTGCCTTGTTTATTTCTCCTTCTTTCCTCCCTTTGAAATACTCATCAAAAGCTGGGAATGCTGGGTCCATCTTGTGTAGATGTTCCCCTATGTAGTTAAGCTTGATTTGCGAACTGATGTTGTAATCAGCTTGGACTGAGTATCTTGCATTCTGTAAAGTGGTGGCTTCCTTGATTGCCAAGACATTGGCATCTTGGTGTTGGCATATGTGGCTGAAGGATTCCTGTAAGTGTAAATTCTGTTCCCTTTGCAGATCGAAGAATCTTGATTCAAAGTTCCTTTGCATATCCATCATTTTTAGGTGAAAGTCCTCTTGTCTCTCCTGAGACCTCATGTATTGTTGAGACATTCCTTCCATGATTTCCTGCATTCTGCTCATATCCATGGGGTCTCTGGGAATTCGTTGTCTTCTTTCTGGAATTGCTTGCTCTTCTTGCTCTTCTTCTCTGTCTTCTCCTTCCTGTCCTTCTTGTTCTGCTTCTTGCTCTGCTTCCACTTGTTGCCCTTCTTCATTTCTTCTTCTTGTATGTCTTGGAGGAGTTGGGCCAAGAGTCATTCTGTACGCAGTTATGGCCAATCCAGGATATAGCCAATTAGGTCTTTCATCCTCAAGTGGTACTTGGGCATCGATGCATAGTCTAATGATGGTGCTAGGGAAGTGGAGCCAGGATTCAGGGTCACTTTTCTCACTAAACTCTTGTATCTGTTCAGCAATGAGTTTATGAACTTTGATCTCCCCTCCCACCATAATGCAATGTAGCAAGATGGCTCTTTTAGGGACTATTTCTGAAGAGTTTGCAGTGGGTAGGATGGATCTCCTAACTATCGCATACCACCCTTTAGCTTCAGGTGTTAGGTCTCCCCTTCTCAAGACTCTTGGAGCCCCTCTTGTTTTTCTCACCCATTCAGCTCTGATGGCACAAAGATCTTCAGCAATAGTCGTGTAGTCAGGTTCTCCTATCATCCTTTCCTCATAACTCGCTTGGCTGAAATGTATGTTTTTCAGGCCAAGAGTTTTCTTGATTGCCTTGGGGCTGAAGTCAACTTCCACCCCTCTCACATAGCTTTTGTATGTGGGTTTCTTGGTTGAGTCTTCCCTCACTGCATTTGCATAGAACTCCTTCACCAAGTTGATGTTGATTTTTGTGATTGGCTTAGTCAGGAGCTCCCACTTCCTCTTTTTGATCTTCTCCCAAACACCTGGGAACTCATCCTTTTCAAGGTCAAAGGGAACTTCAGCTAGTACCCTTTTAGGTCTCATCCATTCGGCTTGAATCTCATGGAAAACTGATTTGTATCTCCTTGCATCGAATTCCCTGTTCTCCTCCATTGGTTGCTTGTCTTTTCTTCTTTTGTGGCTAGATGAAGCTGCCATTGGTTCTTTAGTTTTGGGGTAAGTGACAAGCTAAAGTTGACAAGGTGAAGCAAGAAGTGTTGTTGGAAGTGTGGTGAGGTTGTTTTCGGCAAAAGATAGTTATGCTATGATGAAAGAAAATGTGCATGAAGGAGATTTGGTGGTGTGGAGCTCGTTCCTCAAGTGGTTCTTTATAGTGCCTGTAGGTGAAAAATGGACGGCTAGGGTGGTTTGTGAAGGGTGGCTTGATGGTAAATATATGAATTAGGGAGAAGGACGAATTGCTTTTCATTTTCTTGGAAGTATTCTGGGTGCATTAGGTTGTACATGTAGCTATCTTTTCTTGCAGAACTTCCTTTTCCCATGTGTTAGTTTCAAAGACTTGTGAACTTCCTTTTTGACCAAGCACCGTACCTCCCTTTGTCTTTTTCCTCCATTTTTGTCTTTTCTTTTGTACCTGCACAAACAAACAAGTTTGCTATCATTTTTCGGTCCATGTGAATTATGAATAGTACTTGCACATGTAAATCAATGATTGTCTTTATTAGCTTATAGCCGTGACTTCTATATGTATGCACACTTATTATTTGGACACCAAACTTAGTGTTTGGTCAAGTCTCCTGATGACATGAAATCCATATTGGTTGTCCTTAATGAAAGTGCTTAATTCTAATAAATCATAGTCACCTTGGCTCTTTGATTCTAAACAAATTTACTACCCTAAGTAATTGAAACCAAAGCATTAAAACATGCGAATGGTATACTTGTCATGAATTTCGAAATCCAGAGGAACTTCGTGCTTTTCATGAACCGTGTTCAAAGAGGAACACCAAACTTAATCTTTGGTTGTGCACTAAAAATTGAATGCATTTTGAATAAAATTTAGGGTGCCTTCAGGCACACCAAACTTAGAGACAAATTGCATTTTACATGCAATGTTTAGTGCACTCTTTCAGCAGTTGTCCTGAGGATTCAAGTTCATGCATAAGAAACCATGCTTTATTAGATGCACAACAAAACAAAAAAAGTAAGGATATTAAAACATGGGTTGCCTCCCATGAAGCGCTTCTTTAACGTCACTAGCTTGACGGTTGTCCCTTGTTAGGGTGGGTTGTAGTGCTTGACGTCTTCTCCTCTCACTATGAAAACGTCCCCACTTGATTCATTCATGACCTCTAAATGTTCCATAGAAAGAACTTTCCTGATTGTGAACACTTGAGGGAGCTGGGAAGGAATGGTTTTGAGGCCAGGTGGGATTGGCAGATAATGACTTGATATCACGTTATCTCCCGGAGAAAAACCTTCAGTGGGAATTTTCTTGTTTCTCCACCCTCTTGGCAATCTCCCTATCACTCTTCCCTTTCTCTTGAGGATTTCTTCATTGACCCTTATGTCAGGAGGATCCTTCTGATCTGTTTCCATTGATTCTTGTGGCTTTAACTCTTGCAACTCTTGTTTGCCTTCCAAGGACTGTTTTAGAGTTTCAGCTGCTGGATTACTTTCCTCCAAACACAGATGGCTACTATCATCCTTAGGCTTTTCAGGTTCTGGTTCAGGCTCAGATGCAGGTTTGAAAACTTTGAAAATGAGCTGTTCATCATGTATTCTCAGAATTAGCTCTCCTTGTTCTACATCTATGAGCGCTCTAGTAGTGGCTAGAAATGGTCTGCCCAGAATGATAGGGTGTAAGTAGCTTTCCTCCATGTCCACAATGACAAAGTCTGTGGGGAAGTAATAATCCCCCACTTTCACCAGCACATTTTCAACTACCCCTTCAGCTTGCTTCTGAGTTTTGTCAGCCAGTTGTATGATTACATCAGTGGATCTCACCTCATTCAGTTGTAGCCTCATAATAAGAGTTAGAGGCATCACATTTATGCTAGCTCCTAGATCACAGAATCCTCTGTCAATTTTTGTTTCCCCTATGATGCAAGGGATATGAAAACTTCCTGGGTCCGTTTTCTTAGAGAGTGTGTCCTTCTTGATGAGAGCACTGCATTCTTTGTTCATTGTTACCGTTTGTCCTCCCTTCAAAACTCTTTTCTTGCTTAACAATTCCTTTAAATACTTGATGTGTGTAGGCATTTGATGGAGAATCTCAAGAAAGGGAATATTGACATGGAGAGAGTTAAATGTCTCTAAAAACCTTGAATAGGTTTTCCCTTTTTCACCTCCTCCTAACCTCTGAGGAAATGGTGCTTTTGGTTGGTATATTTCCAGCATGCCTTTTTGCAGTTCCTTGGCTTGCTCAGTTCCACTTTCCTGCTTAACTTCTTCCACACCTTCCTTCAAGATTTCTGGCTCCTGCTCTGAGGGCCTGATTCCTTCTTCTTCTGAAACTTCCTTCAATATGGTGATGGCCTTGCATTCTTCCCATCTCACTCTCTTTTGTTCCCCTTTAGGATTCTTTTCTGTGTCACTAGGGAACACTGCAGTTGATTTGACGGCCTGTTGAGATAGCTCTCCTACTTGAGACTCCATCCTCTTGAGTTTTTCACCATGGTTTCTTAAGGTAGCTCTCACATCATCCCTGAAGCTTTTCAATTCGGTTATGTCTTGACTCATGGTTGCCATCATTCCTTCTATCCGGTTTAATTGATCTTGAAATTGTTGGTTCGGATTAAGTTGGGTAGGTTGATTATTTTGGCTATCATATGATGGTTGGGGGTAAGTGTTTTGTGTGGTTTGGTATGATCTTTGGTTGGAGTTTTGGTATGTGGAATTGTTATGTTGGTTGTGGTTGTAAGGTTTGTGGTTTTGTGGTTGGGTTTGTTGGTTCCCCCACCCAAAGTTTGGGTGATTTTTCCATCCTGGGTTGTAAGTATTGGAGTGTGGATCATATGATTGCCTTTGTTGGTTTCCCACAAAGTTGGCCTCTTCCCAATCACCTCCTTCAATGCTTACTTCCTCTTGATCTTGTGTGTGTATTGCAGCCACTTGCTTTGTTTCTAATTGCCTGGTAAGCTCTGCTAGTTGCTTGGCAAACACCTTGTTTTGGGCTAGAATTGTATCAACATGGTTCAGCTCCATGACTCCCTTAGTGTTGTGCCTTTCTGATGCATAGTAGTACTCATTCTCAGCCACTGTCTCAATCACTTCAATGGCCTCTTCCACAGTCTTTTTCCTGTTCAATGAACCTCCTGATGAATGGTCTACAGCCTTCCTTGATTCATAAGAGAGTCCATCATAGAAAATATGCAATTGCACCCAATCATGGAACATGTCTGGTGGGCATTTCCTTGTCAAATCCTTGAATCTCTCCCATGCCTCGTAGAGAGTTTCACCATCTTGTTGTCTAAAAGTTTGAACCTCAGATCGAAGCCTATTGACCTTTTGTGGGGGGTAGAAACGTGCCAGAAACTTGCTTTCCACCTCATCCCATGTTGTTAGACTCCCTCTTGGGAATGATTCCAGCCACTTAGCTGCTTTGTCCCTAAGTGAAAATGGGAACAAAAGCAGTTTATAGGCATCTTCCTGGACTCCATTGGACTTCACAGTGTCACAAATTCTCAGGAATTTTGTGAGATGTTGGTTGGGATCTTCATTAGCACTTCTACCAAATGAACAATGATTCTCCACAAGTGATATTAGCTGTGGTTTGAGCTTGAAATTGTTGGCCTGAATGGGTGGTTTCTGGATGCTGCTACCACAATTCCCAGAGGTTGGGTTTATGTATGAACTAAGAACCCTCCTCTCAGGAATGACATTGTTTCCATCAGCTCTCTCATGGTTGTGAACTTCTCTATCCATGTTGAGATCTAAAGCTTCCTCAAAATTGTCCTCAGATTCTCCTTCAGATTCCTCTTCTCCCACTACTCTCTTCCCTCTTGCTTCCCTTCTAAGTCTATGAAGGGTCCTCTCTGGTTCGGTATATGGAGGAGTTGATGTCTCTCCTCTCCTACCTGTCATACAAGAACACAGCACAGGCAACAAACAAGTGAAATACTCTTGGTTAATGGAAGAGTATGGTTAGAGCAATTGAGGAATTAATTCAAACAGTTAGTGAGTCAGTGAGTTAGTTGCTTGAATTTAAAGGCATAAAGAAAGAAAGCATGTAACCGAGTGCAGAAATTAAAATTCAACAAATAACTTGTACTGAATTATTCAAAACAGAAAAAAAATGCTCAATCTAGTTAACTTCCAATTTGAGAATTGTCAATCGAAAGCCAATCCCCGGCAACGGCGCCATAAACTTGATGTGCATAAACTAGTTATGCTACGATTTAGGAAATTGCACGATCGGCAAAATTCCTTCCGGCAAGTGCACCGGTTATCGTCAAGTAAAAACTCACAATAGAGTGAGGTCGAATCCCACAAGGATTGGTTGAGTGAGCAATTCGGATTAGAAGTGTGTTCTAGTTGAGCGGAATCAAGATTTAGATGAGAATTGCGGAATGTAAAATTGGCGGGAAACGTAAATGACAAGAAATTTAAATGGCGGAATCTTAAATTGCATGAAGTAAAGAGCAGAAGCTAAATTGCTGAAATTAAAGGGAATGAGGGTGATTGCATGAATTTAATTGCAGAATATAAAGAGAAAATGGAAATCAGAAATGGGGAATTCATTGGGTTATAGGAGATATTGAGATCTCCGAATCAAAACATGTTTATCTCTTCCTCAACCAATGCGTTCATTGAATTTTGCTTGGCAATCTTATATGATTGGATCCCAATCCCTTGGCTCACCAATTCTCTCTAAAAACGAACAAATTCCCAATCCCTTGGTTTAAATGTTCATAAGAAGAGATGATGCTCGATCACTGATTATACCACACAGTTTCATGAACCACAATTTGGTAGGATTACATGTCACAATATCCATCCAAACCCCAATCCAATTCACTGTGAGAAAGCTTCTCTAGCATGAATCCTCCATTCCTTTCCCAAGGTTCCGAAGGATTCCAATTATGGGTAGTTTCTTTCCCAAGACAACTACCCAATGGAATTAGATCGAGAAGCTTTCTAACAAAATTCAAGAGAAAAGATTGAAGAAGAAGATAAACTATTATTGATTCATTGAATTACAATAGAGCTCCCTAACCCAATGAAAGGGGGTTTAGTGAGTCATAGCTCTGAATTCAATTACAAAGATATGAAAACTAGCTAAAAGTCAAAGTAAAAGTCCCTCCTAACTTAAATTCTATCCTATTTATACACTTTCTATATTGAGCTTCTGTTGTGTTTCTTGGGCTTTGAGGCCTCTCCATGCTTTCCTTTTGCCTTGGGTTTATGATCCATAATCTTGATGAGGCTGTTGATCCAAATTCTGTAACATTTATTGAGCCAACTTAGTGATAATCAAATAATAATACATGACTCAACAAATTGAAATTTCAGACTCATCAATCCTTCAGGCCCAATCCCATAAACCATGATATTCAATTGGGTTTCATGCCAGAGTAAGTTTAAGTTAATGTTTGTGCTCAAAGACTAACTTAAACCGCAATATTTTTGGCCCAGAAACCTTTTCCAAGAGTGGCATTTAAGTTGTAGTTTAAGCTTAAACTGCAGCTTAAACGCCAGACACTTCCAGTGAAGCCTTTTGTAGAAGTACGTTTAAGCTTTAGTTTAAGGTTAAACTGAAGCTTAAACGTGGAAATGGAAGAAGGCAGCCCTGGAGAGTCATGTAGTCGAACACGTTTAAGCTTCAGTTTAAGGTTAAACTGAAGCTTAAACGTGGAGATAGGAAGGGCAGCCCTGGAGGTCGAACACGTTTAAGCTCCAGTTTAAGGTTAAACTGGAGCTTAAACGTGGAAATGGAAGAAGGCATCCTGGAGGTCGAACACGTTTAAGATCCAGTTTAAG
This sequence comes from Arachis hypogaea, assembly GCF_003086295.3. Lineage (NCBI taxonomy): Eukaryota > Viridiplantae > Streptophyta > Magnoliopsida > Fabales > Fabaceae > Arachis > Arachis hypogaea. Next base: position 93,292,304 of record NC_092054.1, read on the forward strand.
GTTAAACTGGAGCTTAAACGTGGAAGCTGAGAAATGTAGCCCTGGAGGTGTCGAACACGTTTAAGCTCCAGTTTAAGGTTAAACTGGAGCTTAAACGTGGAAATGGAGAAAGCAACCCTGGAGGAAGAACTTGGTCGAACACGTTTAAGCTCCAGTTTAAGGTCAAACTGGAGCTTAAACGTGGAAATGGCTCCCTGGTGCACTTCCCATTTCTGGCGTTTAACCTCCAGTTTAAGGTTAAACTGGAGGTTAAACGTGGAAATGCTTCCTGATTGGCATTCTCATTCTGGCGTTTAACTTCCAGTTTAAGGTTAAACTGGAGGTTAAACTTCAATTCCAGCATTTCTTAGCCTTCATGATTCTGGCGTTTAAGCTCCAATTTAGGCTTAAACTGGAACTTAAACTCCACATGTGATATTCAAGCTTCCTTTATTGATTTTGTTGCTTCCTTGCTTAGCCTCTTCTTCCCTGAAATCATCCAAACAATTGCATCAAAGTCTTGCAAAATTTCATGAGAAATCTTCCATTCATAGTATTCAAGTAATATAACTAAAAACTCATGGAATTTGCATCAAAATCATACTGTTTGGATGGTTCATTGCTTTGTTCTTCTTTTAACCATTCTTGGTTACTTTAAGCTCAAGAAAATGCATAAAACCACTAAAACTAACAGAAAAAATACTAGTGAAACTAGCCTAAGATGCTTTGGCATCAAAACCTCATCAAAGACAAAACCAAGGCCCCCACCTTCAAAAGTTACGTGAGAGGAACAGAGGTGGACTTCAGCCCCAATGCCATAATAAGGGTTCTTCAGCTGAAATCACCACATTTTGATGAGCCCAGTTATCACGTGAGAATAAGTAATGGCCCCGACAATAATGAACTTAAAGAAATTGTGAATGATATGTGTGTTATAGGATCTGACTGGGAAAGGTATTCAGATAGAAGACCTCGGTTCATCAGGAGAGGAGACCTCATCCCGGAAGCCAAGGGATGGTTTGAACTTGTGAGGAGATCTATCCTCCCAGCTGCAAACAATTCTGAGGTCAACGTAACTCGAGCTACTATGGTACACTTCTTAGTAAAGGGTGGAGGCATCAATGTGAACGAAATTATAGCTGTGGGGATTCAAGAATCAGTCGAGAAGAATGATCCATGTGCTAGACTTTGGTTCCCCAGCACCATCCTTAGGCTGTGTACGAAAGCCAAGGTAGTCTTCGAGGACAGCAATCCAACTTGGGTAAACCCTGGAAGGATGGTTACACTCCAGCGTATAACGTATGTGACACCTGCCCAACAACAAAGAAGGCCTCAAATAGGGAGAAGAACACTACAAGAAGAACCTCACCAAGAAGAACCTCAACAGGAAGAATATCAGCAAGAAGAGTACTATGATCTAACCAATATAAATTTGGCACACATTCAAGGAGCCATTGAGGACTTGGCAAGGAGATATATGGAAGGGCAAGAGCAACAACTACATGTTCAATCCCAAAGGATGGATCGTCAAGAAGAACTCCTTTCTAATTGGATGAATCAACAAGGGGAGTGGCTGAAATAGCAAATGGAACATTATTCCCAGCTCACTCAAGCCATCAATCAAGTGACTGAAAGGCAAGAGCGTCAAGATAAACACCTTCAAGAACTCAACCAACGCCAGCTAGCTCAGACGAAGGCATTCAATGAGTTCAGTGTACTTAATGAAGGACGGCAACTACATAGGGAGGAGTTCAACATAAACACTCAAGCCAAGTTGAACTATATGTCTAGTCATATACATAATCTACACTCTGCAATCCCTAGGTATGATGAGATCCAAAAAGATCTCACAGAACAAGAGGAAAGGAATGTGAAACAGCAGAAAGAAACATTGAAAAAGAAGATGGAAGATGCTGGCTTCTGGAAGAAGTTGATTGGAAAGAGCAAGGGAAGTGGGAGTGCAAGCACTCAAGAAAAACACAAGGAGGACAAACAGGAGGGAGAGCATGAACAACCCCATGAGTAAAAGGTGGTGGAGTTCCCTCATTGTTCCTTCTTTCTTTTTCAAGTCTTTTAAATAAGGAAAATCATGTATGAAATAGAACATGCTTCCATGGTAGTTTAGGAATTTCAATTCTGTCTTTAGTATTCTCCTTACTTAGGTCTATGCTTGCTGGTTCAAGTTGCATGATTTCATTTTCATCTTGCTTAATGTATGCTTGTCCTTTTAAGCTAAATAAAAAAAAAGAGATGTTATGAAAGACCAGAGTGATGTTCAAGTTTTGGAGTAGGTCCTTAAATTTGTGGTGTAGTAATCACTTAGCTAAGTTAGTTCACCAACAAGGTGGGAAGGCAACTATCTGTCCTGAATCATATACTTGAAACACACCCCATGAGACTAGCTAAATAATAAGATCCTAATAAGAAAAAGGAAAAGAACAATAAGAGTTGAAAAAGAAAGAAAAGTTAATAAAGAATAAGGCTAGGCACCAAGGGCTTGAAACTTGAGGGATGTGTCTGTGGTGCTCTTGTACCAAGGATCTGCTTGGATGAATAAGTTCTTAGGAGTGCTTCATCACTTGGTAACTTGGGTTAACTAACCTGGGATTATCAACTGAAAATCCACTATCAAGAGCAACCTTGCTACAGAACATTTAGTAACCCAAAGAGGTGTTGGACACCAAGACATCAAGGAAAGAAAATAACAAAGCATGTGCATGTGGTGTACATGTATAGGGGAGAATGACTTGAGGGAGTAAGTTCTTAGGGGTGTCTCAACACCCAGCAACTTGAACCAACTGGTTCGGGAATGTTGGCTGAAAGCTTATCTTAAAGAGTCGCCCCCTCACAGAACACTTAGCCTAAGGATGAAATAAACCTTGGAAAGACAAAGGGATCAATAAATAAAAGTCTCAAAGGGTGCAATAAAGTGAGTAATCCAAGGCATGATAAAGGTCTGAAAGCTAGTAAAGGAATGAACCTAAGTTGCTATGCATGAAACCCCATAAAACCAAGAACATGACTTCCACAATAATGATTCATTCATCTTGTCATTTCATTCATCATTCTCTTGTTTCAGTACTTGCTTAGGGACAAGCAAGCTTTAAGTTTGGTGTTGTGATGCCAGGGCATTTTGGCCAGTTTCACTGACCTTTTATTTATGGTTTTAAGGTAGTTTCATGCATTTTCTTAGGAAATAAGCAAGTTTTGGGTAAATAATCACTTACATCTTGATTCAAGCAAACATTGTGAATTTTACATGATTTCATGAGAATTATGCATGAATTAAAGGACAAATTGAATGATGCATGTCTCATAACTTGGATTAGAGCTTTGATGCACTTTATTGCTTGATTTCAGGACAAACGAAGCAAGGAAGAACCACGTTAGTAGCCACGTTAGTATAGCTAACGTGACCACTAACGTGGAATGAAGGCTAGCTTGCAACGTTAACGAGAAAAGTGATTGCCAATAACGCCTTCGTGAGCCATCATAGCCCACGTCAGTTGCCACGTTAACTATGTTAACGTGGAAGCTAACGTGGAAGAGAAGTAGAACTCCAACGTTAGTGGTAAAAGTAAGTGCCACTAACGTTCCAAAAGGGGCAATTGGCCACGTTAAGAGCCACGTTAACTTAGTTAACGTGAGCTCTAACGTGGAAGAAGAAGATGATGCCAACGTTAGTGACACTCACCTTTGTCACTAACATTGGATTGAGCCACTATGAGCCTCGTTAGTTGCCACGTTAACTACATTAACGTGGAAGCTAACGTGGAGAAGAGGGATGATGAGCCAACGTTAGCGACACTCACCTTTGTCACAAACATTGGAGATGGCTATCAATACCACGTTAGAAGTCACGTTAACCTAGTTAACGTGAACTCTAACGTAGGAAGTAGGGGCGTTCTGAAGCGTTAGTGACAAAGGTAAGTGTCATTAACGCTCTCGAAGATTTGGCAAGCCTACGTTAAAGGCCACGTTAACTATTCTAACGTGAACTCTAACGTTGGGAGAAAGGGGTACTCTCAATGTTATTGAAGAAGGTAAACCCCAGTAACGTTTGCGAAGGGCCAAGGTGAGTGACAAAGGTTTAGTCCAACGTTAGTGACAAAGGTGAGTGTCACTAATGTTGGCTCATCTTCTTCTTCCACGTTAGAGCTCACGTTAACTAAGTTAACGTGGCTCTTAACGTGGCCAATTGCCCCTTTGGGAAAGTTAGTGGCACTTACTTTTACCACTAACGTTGGAGTTCTACTTCTCTTCCATGTTAGCTTCCACGTTAACATAGTTAACGTGGCAACTAACGTGGGCTATGATGGCTGACGAAGGCGTTATTGGCAATCACTTTTCTTGTTAACGTTGCAAGCTAGCCTTCATTCCACGTTAGTGGTCACGTTAGCTAGACTAACGTGGCTGCTAACATGGTTCTTCCTTGCTTCCTTTATCCTGAAATCAAGCAATAAAGTGCATCAAAGCTCTGATCCAAGTTATGAGACATGCATCATTCAATTTGTCCTTTAATTCATGCATAATTCTCATGAAATCATGTAAAATTCACAATGTTTGCTTGAATCAAGATGTAAGTGATTATTTACCCAAAACTTGCTTATTTCCTAAGAAAATGCATGAAACTACCTTAAAACCATAAAGAAAAGGTCAGTGAAACTGGCCAATGCCCTGGCATCACAACACCAAACTTAAAGCTTGCTTGTCCCTAAGCAAGTACTGGAACAAGAGAATGATGAATGAAATGACAAGAGGAATGAATCATTATTGTGGAAGTCATGTTCTTGGTTTTATGGGTTTCATGCATAGCAACTTAGGTTCATTCCTTTACTGGCTTTTAGACCTTTATCATGCCTTGGAATACTCACTTGATTGCACCCTTTGAGACTTTTATTTATTGATCCCTTTGTCTTTCCAAGGTTTATTTCTTCCTTAGGCTAAGTGTTCTGTGAGGGGGCGACTCTTTAAGATAAGCTTTCAGCCAACACTCCTGAACCAGTTGGTTCAAGGTGCTAGGTGTTGAAACACCCCTAAGGACTTACTCCCTCAAGTCTCTCTCCCCCATACATGCACACCAAATTAGGCATGTAAAATGCCATTGCACACAACTCTGGGCGTTCAGCGCCAGGTTGGTGCTTGTTCTGGGCATTGAACGCCCATTTGTAGCCTATTTCTGGCGTTGAACGCCAGAACCATGCTTGTTCTGGGCGTTCAGCCCCAGCTCTCCTCCAGGGTGCACTTCTGGCGTTCAAACGCCCAGATGCTGCCCTTTTTTGGCGTTCAGCGCCAGAACCATGTTCTGTTCTGGTGTTGAATGCCCAAAACATGCTTCTTACTGGCGTTTAAACGCCAGTAAGGTCTTCCTCCAGGGTGTGATTTTTCTTATGCTGTTTTTGATTCTGTTTTCAATTTTTTATATTTATTTTGTGACTCCACATGATCATGAACCTATAAAGACATAAAACTAAGAAAAATATAGTTAAATAAAAATTGGGTTGCCTCCCAACAAGCGCTTCTTTAATGTTAATAGCTTGACAGTGGGCTCTCATGGAGCCTCACAGATGTTCAGAGCATTGTTGAGACTCACCAACACCAAACTTAGAGTTTGGATATGGGAGTTCAACACCAAACTTGGAGTTTGGGTGTGGCCTCCCAACACTAAACTTAAAGTTTGACTGTGGGGCTTTGTTTGACTCTGTTTTGAGAGAAGCTTTTTATGCTTCCTCTCCAAGGATGCAGAGAGAGATCCTTGAGTTGTAAACACAAGGTTATCCTCATTTAATTGAAGAATCAATTCTCCTTTGTCCACATCAATCATAGCTCTTGCTGTGGCTAGGAAAGGTCTTCCTAGGATGATGGATTCATCCTCTTCCTTTCCAGTATCCAGGACTATAAAATCAGCAGGGATGTAAAGGCCTTCAACCTTTACTAACACGTCCTCTACTTGTCCATAGGCCTATTTTCTTGAGTTGTCTGCCATCTCTAATGAGATTTTAGCAGCTCGTACCCCATAGATTCCCAGTTTCTCTATTACAGAGAGGGGCATGAGGTTTATCCCTGAACCAAGTTCACACAGAGCCTTAAAGATCATGGTGCCTATAGTACAAGGTATTATGAACTTTTCAGGATCCTGTCTCTTCTGAGGCTGTGTCAGTTGATCCAGATCACTTAGTTCATTGGTGAACAAGGGAGGTTCATCTTCCCAAGTTTCAATACCAAATAATTTGGCATTTAGCTTCATGATTGCACCAAGGAACTTGGCAGCTTGCTCTTCAGTAACATCCTCATTCTCTTCAGAAGAGGGATACTCATCAGAGCTCATGAATGGCATAAGGAGGTTCAATGGAATCTCTATGGTCTCTAGATGAGCCTCAGAGTCCTTTGGTTCCTCAGAGGGAAGCTCCTTATTGATCACTGGACGTCCCAGGAGGTCTTCCTCCTTGGGATTCACGTCCTCTCCTTCCCTTATAGGTTCGGCCATGGTGCTTATATCAATGGCCTTGCACTCTCCTTTTGGATTCTCTTCTGTATTGCTTGGGAGAGTACTAGGAGGGATTTCAGTGATACTTTTACTCAGCTGGCCCACTTGTGCTTCCAAATTTCTAATGGAAGACCTTGTTTCATTCATGAAATTAACAGTGGCCTTGGACAGATCAGAAACTAAGTTTGCTAAATTAGAGGTATTTTGTCCAGAGTTCTCTGTCTGTTGCTGAGTGGATGATGGAAAAGGTTTACTATTGTTAAACCTGTATCTTCCACCATTATTAAAGCCTTGTTGAGGCTTTTGTTGATCCTTCCATGAGAGATTTGGATGATTTCTCCATGATGGATTATAGGTGTTTCCATAAGGTTCACCTAAGTAATTCACCGCTGCTATTGCAGGGTTCTCAGGATCATAAGCTTCTTCTTTAGAAGATACCTCTTGAGTACTGTTGGATGCAGCTTGCATTCCATTCAGACTCTGAGAAATCATATTGACTTGCTGAGTCAATATTTTGTTCTGAGCCAATATGGCATTCAAAGTATCAATTTCAAGAACTCCCTTCTTCATAGGCGTCCCATTACTCACAGGATTCCTCTCAGAAGTGTACATGAATTGGTTATTAGCAACCATGTCAATGAGTTCTTGAGCTTCTGCAGGCGTTTTCTTTAGGTGAATGGATCCACCTACAGAAGTGTCCAATGACATCTTTGATAGCTCAGATAAACCATCATAGAATATATCCAGGTTGGTCCATTCTGAAAGCATGTCAGAAGGACACTTTTTGGTCAGCTGCTTGTATCTTTCCCAAGCTTCATAGAGGGATTCACCTTCTTTTTGTTTGAAGGTTTGAACATCCACTCTAAGCTTGCTCAGCTTTTGAGGAGGAAAGAACTTGGCTAAGAAAGCCGTGACCAGCTTATCCCAAGAGTTCAGGCTATCTCTGGGTTGAGAGTCCAACCACATTCTAGCTCTGTCTCTTACAGCAAAAGGGAAAAGCATGAGCCTGTAGACTTCAGGATCTACTCCATTGGTCTTAACAGTATCACATATCTGCAAGAATTCAGTTAAGAACTGAAAAGGATCTTTAGATGGAAGTCCATGAAACTTGCAGTTCTGCTGCATCAGAGAAACTAGCTGAGGTTTCAGCTCAAAGTTGTTTGCTCCAATGGCAGGAATGGAGATGCTTCTTCCATGTAAATTGAAATTAGGTGCAGTAAAGTCACCAAGCATCCTCCTTGCATTATTGTTGTTGGGTTCGGCTGCCATCTCTTTTACTTGTTCAAAATTTTCAATAAGGTTATCTCTGGATTGTTGTAATTTAGCTTCTCTTAGTTTTCTCTTCAGAGTCCTTTCAAGTTCTGGATCAGCTTCAACAAGAATGCCTTTTTCTTTGTCCTTGCTCATAAGAAAGAGAAGAGAAAAATAAAAGAAGAGGAATCCTCTATGTCACAGTAAAGAGGTTCCTTATTGTTAGTAGAAGAAGAAAAGGAATAGGAAGTTCGAATTTGGTGAGTAATGTGAGGAAGAGATGTTAGTAGATGAATAAATAAATAAAAGGAGATGAGAAAGAAAGAATTTCGAAAATAATTTTTGAAAAAGAGTTAGTGATTTTCGAAAATGGTTTTTTTGAAAAATGTTAGTAATTTTCGAAAATTAAGATTTAAAATTTGAAATAATTAGTTAATTAAAAAGAAATTTTGAAAAAGAGGGAGATATTTTCGAAAATTAGAGAGAGAGAGAGTTAGTTAGGTAGTTTTGAAAAAGATAAGAAACAAACAAAAAGTTAGTTAGTTAGTTGAAACAAATTTGAAAATCAATTTTGAAAAGATAAGAAGATAAGAAGTTAGAAAAGATATTTTGAAATCAAATTTTTGAAAGAGGTAACATAAGAAGATATTTTTGAAAAGATATGATTGAAATTAGTTTTTGAAAAAGATTTAATTTAAAAATCACAATTAATGACTTGATTCACAAGAAATCACAAGATATGATTTTAGAACTCAAAGTTTGAATCTTTCTTAACAAGCAAGTAACAAACTTGAAATTTTTTAATCAAAACATTAATTGTTATTGTTATTTTCGAAAATTATGATGTAAATTTAAGAAAAAGATTTTGAAAAATATTTTTGAAATTTTTCGAAAATAACTAAGAAAAATGAAAAAGTTTTGATTTTTGAAAAAGATTTTGAAAAAGATAAGATTTTTAAATTGAAAATTTGATTTGACTCATAAAAACAACTAAATTTTAAAAATTTTTTAAAAAGTCAAATCTAATTTTCAAAATTTTAAGAGAGAAAAAAGGGAAAGATATTTTTTTGATTTTTGAATTTTTATGATGAGAGAGAAAAACAAGAAAAATGATGCAATGCATGAAAGTTATGGATCAAAACAATGAATGCATGCAAGAATGCTATGAATGTCAAGATGAACACCAAGAACACTATGAAGATCATGATGAACATCAAGAACACATTTTTGAAAAATTTTTAATGCAAAGAAAACATGCAAGACACCAAACTTAGAATTCTTTAATGCTTAGACATAAAGAATTCAGGAATGCATATGAAAAACAAGAAAAGACACAAAACATGCAAATGCAAAGATCAAACAAGAAGACTTACCAAGAACAACTTGAAGATCATGAAGAACACTATGAATGCATGATTATTTTCGAAAAATGCAAGATGCACATGCAATTGACACCAAACTTATAACATGACTCAAGACTCAAACAAGAAACACAAAAAATATTTTTGATTTTTATGATTTTCTAATTTTTTTGTATTTTTTCGAAAATTATTTGAAAAACAAAAATAAGAATTTCAAAATTTTTAATATGAATTCCAGGGATCTTATGCTCTTTAGTCTAAAGCTCCAATCAAAGGGTCAGGCATGGCTTAATAGCCAGCCAAGCTTTAGCATGTAACAGGTAGATCATGAACAGCAGTAGGTGGATTAGCACCAACTAACTTGCTCTTGATAATAAATTGGAAGCCTCAGTCCAAATGAATTTAGACATGGCTTTACAGCCAGCCAGGCTTCACATGCTTCATGAAACACTAGAATTCATTCTTAAAAATTCTGAAGAAAAATATATTTTTGAAAATATTTTTATTATTTTTTTTTTTGAAAAAAAAACGAAAAAGAAGAAAATATTTTTGAAAAATTTTTGAAAACTTTTTGAAAACAAAATAAAAAGAAAATTACCTAATCTGAGCAACAAGATGAACTGTCAGTTGTCCAAACTCGAACAATCCTCGGCAACGGCGCCAAAAACTTGGTGGACGAAATTGTGATTACACTTTTTTTATGTAAAATTCATTGCTCTTTCTTTCCCTGGCAATGGCACCAAAAACACGATGCCAATACCATGGTTCACAACTTCGCACAACTAACCAGCAAGTGCACTGGGTCGTCCAAGTAATACCTTACGTGAGTAAGGGTCGAATCCCACGGAGATTGTTGGTATGAAGCAAGCTATGGTCACCTTGTAATTCTCAGTCAGGCGGATATAAAATAGTAATGGGATTTTCGAAAATAATTAATAAAATAAGGATAGAAATACTTATGTAAATCATTGGTGAGAATTTCAGATAAGCGTGTAGAGATGCTTTCGTTCCTCTGAACCTCTGCTTTCCTGCTGTCTTCATCCAATCCATCTTACTCCTTTCTATGGTTGGCTTTATGTAAGGATGTCACCGGTGCCAATGGCTACTTTCGATCTCTCTCGGGAAAATGGTCCAAATGCTCTGTCACAGCACGGCTAATCGTTTGGAGGCATCACCCTTGTCGTTGGTTGCATCCTATTCCTCTCTGTGAAAATGGTCTGATGCGCTGTCACTGCATGGCTAATCATCTTGGAGGTTCTCAATCATACTAGAATAAGATTTACTATCCTTTTGTGTCTGTCACTACACCCAACACTCACGAGTTTTGAGTTCGTCACCGTCATTCAATCCCAGAGTCCTACTCGGAATACCACGGACAAGGTTTAGACTTTTCGGACTCTCATGAATGCCGCCATCAATCTAGCTTATACCACGAAGATTCTGATTAAGAGATCTAAGAGATACTCATTCAATCTAATGTAGAACGGAAGTGGTTGTCAGGCACGCGTTCATAGGGAATGATGATAATTGTCACGTTCATCACATTCAGGTTGAAGTGCAAATGAATATCTTAGAAGCGGAACAAGTGAATTGAATAGAAAACAGTAGTACTTTGCATTAATCTTTGAGGAACAGCAGAGCTCCACACCTTAATCTATGGAGTGTAGAAACTCTACCGTTAAAAATACATAAGTGAAAGGTCCAGGCATGGCCGAATGGCCAGCCCCTCTGATCTAAGAACCAGGCGTCCAAAGATGTCTAATACAATAGTAAAAAGTCATATTTATAATAAACTAGCCACTAGGGTTTACAGAAGTAAGTAATTGATGCATAAATTCACTTCCGGGGCCCACTTGGTGTGTGCTTGGGCTGAGCTTGAATGTTACACGTGCAGAGGTTATTCCTGGAGTTGAACGCCAGCTTTTGTGCCATTTTGGGCGTTGAACTCCACTTTGCAACTTGTTTCTGGCGCTGGACGCCAGAATTGGGCAGAGAGCTGGCGTTGAACGCCAGTTTGCGTCATCTAAAATTGGGCAAAGTATGGACTATTATACATTGCTGGAAAGCCGTAGATGTCGACTTTCCAACGCAATTGGAAGTGCGCCATTTCGAGTTCTGTAGCTCCAGAAAATCCACTTTGAGTGTAGGGAGGTCAGAATCCAACAACATCAGCAGTCCTTCTTCAACTTCTGAATCTGATTTTTGCTCAAGTCCCTCAATTTCAACCAGAAAATACCTGAAATCACAGAAAAACACACAAACTCATAGTAAAGTCCAGAAATGTGAATTTAACATAAAAACTAGTGAAAACATCCCTAAAAGTAACTAGATCCTACTAAAAATATACTAAAAACAATGTCAAAAAGCGTATAAATTATCCGCTCATCAGGTACATGGATAGTGGATGTTCAAGGCACATGACTGGAAGGTCAACTTACTTCATCAAACTAAATAAGTATGATGGAGATTTTGTGACCTTTGGAGATGATGGTAAAGGTAAAATCATTGCTGTTGGAAAAGTGGGTAATGAGCAATCTACTTTCATTGATGATGTACTTTTGGTATGTGGTTTGAAGCACAATCTTTTGAGTATAAGTCAGCTGTGTGATTTAGGATATTTAGTGACTTTCAAAAGATTTGAATGCTGTGTTATTAATGAAAAGACAAATGAAGTGATGTTTGTTGCCAAGCATTTTAATAATATGTATGGACTTACTCTTGATGAACTAAAGGATCAAAATGTAGCTTGTCTTCACTCTAAAGAATCTGAAAAGTGGTTATTGTAACAACCCCGGTTTTCGAGAACGCGAAATCTTTTCTGAAAGTACGGATTTCTCCGGAAGATCAGTAAGGGGAAAAACTTTGATATATCATTAAGTATCTCAATCCTCATTTTCATTATGTCATCTTTAAGTTAGAACCTTTTCCGAGACAAGCTCGATAACGCGGTCACGAAGAACCTGGTTTTTGAACCGTATCGGTTAGAAGTTTTGATTTGGTTTTTTGTAAATAGTCTCAGTTTGACGAACTGGACTTGATTTATGAGAGAAGAGAGATAATAGGATGATATTATCATTATATTAGTATTAGAAGCTTCTTGAATAATATTATAAGGTTACCTGGTCACTTTTAGTTAAAAACAGAAAATCGGTTTAACCGGGTTTACGGTTTACTGGTGCAGCTTAGCACCAACACTCTCTGATGAATTTAGCAATGCTAAGGCCTCATTATACATGTACTATTCTTATAATAAATATGTTACTAGTGTCATTTATGCTAGTAGCTCAAAAAATAATTTTTAGAGATGTTTTTACGAGTGTTCCGATACACCTAGTTTTAGTAGTTGTACACCAGAGATATTTTAATATTATTTTAATCCACCTCCAAGCCAACCAATCACAACTCACCTTACACCCCCAAGACCTCCAAGGCTGTCTCATTTCATCATTTTGGCCGAAAATAACAAGAGAGAAAAGAGAGAAACTTTCATGAACACTTAATCTTCAAAGCTTGATTTCTTCTGAACTAAAGCTCAAATCAAAACTCCGATTTCACCAAAATGATCCTCTCTTCTTCCTCTACATAACCATGAAATTTATCAAGGATGGAAATAAGGTGAGCTGGCTGTCTCCCTCCCATTTCAATTCGGTTTTCAAGGAAAACCATGCAAAATATGTGTTTTCTTGATGTTCTTCCTTAGGAATCATACTTAACTTGACTTGAGGGCCAAGAAATGTAAATTTCCAGCAAGTCTAAGGTGAGATATCTCTTCCTAACATACTTAGTGAGATTTGGTCAGTTGAGAGTTTTTGGATTTAAAGTTGTTCTTGATGTGATTTAGGAGGAAAAAGTGCTTAAGGACCACCTGAAAGTTTAACCGAATTAGGAGCAGCAAAACCAGGTAGGGTGTCACGAAATTAATCTTGAATATTTGTGTTTGAGATGTGTGAATGTTGTATGATTTGGCTGTGCTAAAAATTGGTTGCATATATTATTGATTCTTGGTGAAAATTTGGTGAAAGTTTGATGAAATTTAATGAAATTCAAGCTTTAAAGTTCATGTTCTTGGGCAGCTGGAAAAACGAAATCCTAAGCTTAAATTGAGGTTAAATTTGTGTTGAAATTATGTAGAAAAGATGATATTTTAGTGGCTGCTAATTTATTTTGAATTATAGTAAAAATCGGTTGCTGAAAAGACTGAAAAACGGGTAAAAATAGAGAAAGAATCTGAAGAATTTATGAAGAACATGAAGAACACTTTGAGTGTGATGAAGAACAATGAAGAACACCTTTTTGATTCATAAAAGGGCAAGGAAGTAATTAATTTGGTGTTTGGGGGGTTATTTAGTAATTTCTGAAAGTTAGGGTGGTAAACGTAGAAATATTAAAAATTTACGGGTGGTAAAAAGTGAATTTTAAAGGTTAAAAGTAAAAGTAAGTTAATTTTCGAAAATTTAATGATAAAATAATAAAAAAAATAATAAAATATTAAATAATAATTTTTAATTAAAAATAATATTTTAATAAAAATAATAAAATAATGCGGAAAAGGCAGTTTTCTGTAAAAGCTTTAGAAAGACAACTTTAAGCGCAGAATCTCATAATTACCTTCATAAAACACTTAGGGAGTGGTAAAAACATATTAGTGAGGCAAAGATAAATAAAAGATGAAAAGTTGAAGAAAAGATAAAAATCGAAGAAAAAGTCTGTAAAGTTTTAATGACAGAAAAATAGACAAAGACTAGTGAACGAACTAGGGCAACATAGTTAGTCCTGGAATTGCGAATAGGGTTAGGTATTATATGAAAAGTTAAACTATTTCAGTATAGACTTAATGAACCTATACTTGGGACAGACTAACTATTCATACCGAAATCTACATAAGCTTTAAATACATACGTTAAACAGAAAAATCAGAGCAGAGTAAAGAAACACAGAGAACAGAGTAACCAGAGCAGAGTAAAGGGATACAGAGAAAAGAGTAATCAGAGCAAAGTAAAAAGACAAAGAGAAAAGAGTAATGTGATAAAAAGAAATGGTTTGAATTAAGATGTTGTAAAAGTGAAAGATGTAAAGTTTGTACAGTATGATTGAACAGAGAAAGAAAGAGGTACTGCATAAGGATGTGATAATGATGATGAATAATGAGAATGATGATGAATGATGATAATGAGAATGATTATGTGATGATTTGTTGCTTGAGGCAACCCAAGAGATGTGTTTATTCATTTGTTACGTTAAGGCAACTCCAGATATACTTGTATGATCATCTGCTGCAGTGAGGCAGTCAGATAGATAATGGTGTGATCACTGAGAACGCTTTCCTACGGTACAGATCCATATTTTATTTCTGTAAGACAGAGGGGTTATTTCCTGCTACAGAAGTACCGTGACCACCTGTTCCATTTCTGTAGTGGCAGAGGGGTTATTTCCTGTATACAGAAGGTGTGTCGGCGTACATCCCTGCAGTGGCAGATGTGTTATTTCCTGCGTGCAGTGGACCCTGTGGTGGCAGAGGGGTTATTTCCTGTACACAGGGGTATAGCCAATATGAAAGCCTTATCCAGACAGAGGTTGCTGGATAACGTCGGGAGCGGGTTAGTAACCGACAGATGAGCTCATTACCTGCACTAGGGCTAGACATGCATCATACTTGGTTGCACATTTCCTTTGTTATGTTTGTGGTATGAATGTATGCTTTCCTTGTTTGTATTCCATTCTCTGCGCTTGTGATATTTTCTTGTATTCTTCTGTTTGTGTTCTGCTATCTGTTTTCTCTATCTTCTCTACTTATCTGTGTTTTCTAATTATTGCTTCCTTGTATTTTGTTAATAGTCTGCTAAACAACATAGAATTAATGAACGTAACTAATAACCCCGACCCTACTAAGAACTCCCTAGTTCTTACCCCTTCTCTCTCCCTTCCCCCTTCAGATGAAAGTAAGAGTACCTTACCATAGTTCGCTGATGACCGTTCGCAAGACGAGGTTTCTGCTCTAGATAGTCTTCTGAGTCTAGGGTGAATATCGTTCTCTGATTATATGTAAATACTGTGAGACTAGCCAATGTCTGCACCCCTTCGTATGCGCACTTTAACCTAAATCCTGTGTACGAGATTCCTATTTTGTGGATACTTCATGGCTACCAGAGAGACGTCCTGTGGAAAAGTCTGATCGTGCAGAGGAGTAGCAGATGATGTTCTATCTTTTGATGACGTTCCACCTGACTTGAGTTGTGAAGACTTAGAACGTACTTTCCCTCACTTTAGTAGTTTAGAGGGACTAGGTGAGTATAGAGTCTAGGCTAGCCTAGGTGCCAGCTTAGGGACCTCTTGAATAGGTCAGGACCTGGGATGTTGTATGTATGTATATGTATATAGTTATTATCTAGCTATACCAAGGGGTGTTCTAACTAAAGGTCTATACTCTAATAAAGGTTGGATAACTGAATGTTGCTAGCTACTTGTGATGTATTTATGTGTGGTTGCTTATAACTATTTTATCTGTTATCAGCTGTGAGTTGATTATGAATGATTCCGTCTATTAATCCAAATGTTTTCAAAAAAAAAAGTACCTCGCTAACTAAGTACGCTTTTAACAACGAATCAGGCTCATATAATAAATAATAGATAATAATTAGGATGACAAATTGGTAGCACTCAATTTCTGGTATGTCCTAGGTGTACTGAAAATTGGGTCGTTAAAGTTATGGCACAAGAGATTGGGCCATGCAAGTATGTTTCAAATAAACAAACTTGTAAAGAAAGAATTAGTAAGAGGCCTTCCTTTGATAAAGTTTGACAAAGACATCACTTGTGATGCTTGCCAAATGGGAAAACAAACAAAAAGTTCTTTTAAATCAAAGGAAGACATCTCGACTAAAAGACCACTTGAGTTGCTACACATTGATTTATTTGGTCCAACACGAACTCAAAGCCTAGGTGGTAAACATTATGGTTTAGTAATTGTGGATGACTATACTAGGTTTGGTTGGGTTTTATTTCTTTCACACAAAAATAAAGCCTTTTCGGCCTTTGAACCTTCTTGCAAGAAAATTCAAAATGAAAAGGATTTAAAAATATCTTCTATAAGAAGCGATCATGGAACTGAATTTGAAAATAATTTGTTTGAATCATTTTGTGAGGAATCTGGAATATCTCACAACTTCTCTTGTCTAAGAACACCACAACAAAATGGTGTTGTGGAAAGAAGAAATAGAAGCATACAAGAGATGACAAGAGCTATGCTTTGTGAGAGTAATGTTCCAAAATTCCTTTGGGCTGAAGCGGTTAACACGGCTTGCCACATTTTGAATAGAACAATCATAAGGAAATTTTTGAAAAAAACCCCTTATGAACTTTGGAAAGGCTACCCACCAAATTTATATTACTTACACATCTTTGGATGCAAATGTTTTATTTTAAATAACAAAGAAAATTTGGGTAATTTTTTATCCAAAGGCTTATGAGTGTTTGTTTGTAGGATATTCCACAACTAGTAAAGCATATAGGGTTTATCATCAAGATACTAGAATTATTGAGGAGTCCATACATGTTACATTTTGTGATACTAACTTGGTACAAAGCATTTTGGAAGATTGTGATGCAGGAAATCAAGCTCAAAAGGAAGTTGAACCTGTGCAAAATCAAGAGAATGGAAATTCTATTCAAGCTGAACCAGAAAATGCTGTTGCTGAAAATTTAAGAGACAATTCCATTTTGTCTCACGAATCTGAAGGAAACCCTGAAGCTAGCAGCACCCAGAATCCCCTGGTAACTGAATCTGCCTCCAAGTCCACCAGACCTCCTGAATGGAGATTCTTGAAGAATTACCCTGAGGAATTTGTCATTGAGGACGTCTCTCATGGAGTGAAAACAAGGTCTTCCACTAGAAAGGCAAATGAAGGATCAAACATTGCCCTTCTTTCACAAATAGAGCCTCAAAACATCAAGGAAGCACTTAGTGACCCCTCTTGGGTCAAAGCTATGAAGGATGAGCTTCTTGAGTTTGAAAAGAATCAAGTATGGACTTTGGTTCCAAGGCCAAGTGAAAAGAAAGTGACCAGCACCAAGTGTATATTTTGGAACAAGTAGGGAGAAGATGGTAGCATTGTAAGAAACAAGGCAAGGCTAGTAGCACAAGGATATGACCAAGAAGAAGGAATAGACTTTGATGAATCCTTTGCCACTGTTGCCCGAATGGAAGCCATAAGACTTCTCTTAGCTTATGCTGCATTTTGTGGTTTTAAATTATATCAAATGGATGTGAAATGTGCATTTTTGAATGGTGTGATAGATAGAGAGATGTATGTGGAGCAGCCTCCTGGTTTTAATAAAGAGCATTCTAATCATGTTTTCAAATTATCTAAAGCTCTCTATGGTTTAAGACAAGCTCCTATAGCTTGGTATGAGAGACTTAGCTCTTTTCTTTTGAAAAATGGTTTTCAAAGACGCACCACTGACACAACTCTATTTATCAAGAATCCTAATGATTCCTTCATTTTAGTTCAAATATATGTTGATGATGTTATTTTTGGATCAGCAAATGAATCCCTTTGTTCTGAATTTGGAAAGCTCATGACAAGTGAATTTGACATGAGTATGATGGGTGAACTTAATTTTTTTCCTTGGGCTGTAAATTAAACAAACTGAAAATGGTATTTTCATTCACCAAGAGAAGTATGCCAAGGAATTAGTTAAGAAATTTGGTATGAAAAATGCCAAACCCATAGGAACTCCCATACATATGAATTCTAAATTAGATAAGGGAGAAACTAAGAAAGATGTTGATGAGACTAGGTATAGAGGAATGATTGGTTCTCTTATGTACTTAACTTCCTCTAGACCCGACATTGTGCAAAGTGTTGGATTGTGTTCTAGGTTCCAATCCAAACCAAAAGAGTCACATCTTTCTGCAATTAAAAGGATCATTAGATATGTTCATGGCACATCCAATTTCGGTCTTTGGTATCCTAAGATTGATGATTTTTTTGCAGTTGGTTATTATGATGCAGATTTTGCTGGTGATAGAGTTAATAGAAGGAGCACTTTAGGTTTATGTTGCTTCCTTGGAAAGTCCTTAAATGTTTGGTCAAGTAAGAAGCAACCAACAGTGGCCTTATCCACTGCAGAAGCTGAGCATATAGCTGCTTCTTCTTGTTGTTCTCAGCTTTTATGGTTAAAAACATAGCTTGCAGATTACAAATTAAATGCTGAAAATATTCCCTTGATTTGTGATAATATGAGTGCCATTAATATTTCTAAAAATCCAGTTTTTCACTCTAGGACTAAGCATATAGAAGTAAAATTTCACTCAATAAGAGAACATGTCCAAAAGGGGAATATTAGTATTCAATTTGTTAAATTAGAGGAACAATTAGCAGATATTTTCACAAAACCATTAGCTGAGGATAGATTCTGCATGCTTAGGACTTGTCTAGGAATTTTGAGTTATGATTCTTTATTTGAAAAATGCTGATGTATTTGCTGGAGCATTTTTTTGTCTCATAAACAGGTATGAGACAATTCTGGGCAGGTGATGAACGTTTCCATTCAAACCAATGTGTTATGGGCTTGTTTAATGTGGAAGTTAATCTGGGCCAATCTCAAAATTAGATCATGAGTGGTCCAATGTGTTTCCTTAATTCAAACCACATCTGGGCCCATTATAAATGTTACATGTTTGTTTGCTTGATTTTGTGATGACTTGTGTGTTTAAATCTTCTATAAGGGTTTTCATTTAATGTTTTGTGGCCCAAAAGGTTTTCGAATTAATTTAATTTTTTTTGTTTTGGTCCAAAAAGTGTTTCAGTTTATTTTTGTTGTCTTTCAAAATTTAAAATTAATTTCCTGTTTTATTTTAAAAATCAAATAAAATCTTTCTTGAATGAGGTCATGTCTTTTCAAGTCTTTTCAATAGATAATGCAGTTGCATGGTTTGAGAAACTTTCTTTTGGGTACGGTTAACAACACTCCCTCTCTTCCCTCCATAACTTCTCCTCCAACTCTTCGATTTCTTCCCACTCACTTTACTGCTTATCTTCCTTCAAAAGACTGAAACTAACCAAATGAGGAAGAAAACCATTGCTAAAAGGCCTCCTCGTGAAAAAGTGTACAAGCTTCCCACAAAGCCTTCCACTCGCTCTCAAGACCAGACCTTTACTCCATCTCCTTCTCCTCCTACCTCTCCTCCTTGCACTACTCCCAAGGCACAAACCAAGACCACGCCAAGGTACCCTGTCCCTGCCAAGCCGACACCACCACCGAAGGTCACACCTTCCAAGCCAGGCTCCTCAAAACCTGGTTCTGTGAAGCCTAGCTCCTCCAAGGGCAAACATCCGGAGGCTGAAAAACCTGTTCTGAACCAACACAACCCAAATCCAGGTCGGTTCCTGTGCTCTCTCAACGAGGTAACACTCGAGTTCCTCTCAAAAATGTTAAAGAACCAGACATTGGACCTTTTGATCACAAAGCTCACTTTTTGACCTCTCACTCGAACTATAACCCCTATAGATTCAAATCTGCCATGAATAATGACTTTTATGATGGGGTTATCAAGTATCATACTCTATGTCCATCTTTTCTCACTGATCTGCCATCTTTGAAAAGAAAAGGTTTTCCATTTGTTGATAACTTGATTTTTCTGGACTGGAATCATCTTTTTGACATCAAAAAGCCTGTTTATCCCTTATTGGTAAAAGAATTTTATGCAAACATGACCTATCATGAAGGCACTGCTCATTCATATGTAAAGGGCCGAGACATAGCTTTAAACAATGAAACTATCAGTGATGCCTTGAAGTATACTGATGTTGGGCCTTGTGCTTACACTTTGGTTAAGTGGGATGAAGGAGTTGGAATTTCTTATCATGATGCATTGGCTCACATTTGTGAACATGTTTCTTTAATTGATGGTATTACACCTACTTACAAAGCCCTAGGATATGAGCGTGCTCAGTTGCACCGAATGGTCAACCACATTATTCTGCCTCAAAGCGGCTCATATCAAAGGGTTTCCTACACTGATACTCTTGTTTTATATGCCCTTCTCACCAAAACTGAAATTTCATTTGCATACTTGATGGTTAGATATATGTTTGACTCTATTAGGAGTGAAAAGGACAAAGCACTTCCTTATGGCATGTTTCTAACTTGTATATTTTAGTATTTTGGTGTTGACTTGACCAATGAGGACTATGAAAATAGACATTCATACTTCAAAGGGGGTGGTTCAGTGAAACAGAACAAAGGACCTACTCGATCTGAAAGGGTGGTCTTAGATGATGAAGATGATGACTTTGTTCCTGAGGATTCTCCTTCTCTCTCCACTGAGAGTACATCCATCTCTACTGGAAAGAAATCTGCTTTGCTGAATGTGGTAAAAGATGTTGTTCAGGAGTTCGTTTCCCAATCAAATCACATGATTGCGATGAGCAAAGAGCAAAGGAAATTAGCTAGCAAGCATGAGAATTTCCTAAAGAAATCAAGGGATAGAGTGGCTGTGTTCATGACCTTCATTGATAACCTTCAAAAGGATGAAGACCCTTCCACTGATATTGAAGAGGAAGCTGATTCGGAGGGAAATGGTTCTAATGCCGAAGATTTGTCTCATGAAAACTGCTGCTGCTGCTCTCTTTTTGTCTCATGAATTCTATTTATTTTGTTACTATTGAACTGTTTTTATCTTGGATGACTGTAATAACTCTAAATACTGCTACACTTTTGTTAGTTTGGTTAGACCTTTGGACTGCTATCTAACCTTTTTTCTTGCAGAATTTGTATTGATGTTTTTGTTGATCATGCTTATTATCTGCCCTTGATGACAAAAGGGGGAGTAATAGCACTAGGATAATAGGATGGTAAATGTGTCCTAGGAATTTTTTTAGCAATGCTGTAGCTACTAGTACTTCTTTTGGGATTTTTGTCCAATTGCTGCATTAAAACTTGATTTCACATGCTGAATCCTTTTGCTGATGATATTAGCTTGATATTAGGCTGATTATGTGATGTTGCTTATTTGATGTCCCTTAGCCAAGATAAATGTATGTAGCTCTTTATTGTGCTCTCTTTAAGAATAATGAAAAACAGGAACAAAGAGGAAAGCACAAATCCAGGGGGAGCTAATCCTAAAAAGGAAAGGGGGAGTAACATAAAACCAAATGACAAAAATCAAAGGGAGTTTCTAAACCTTACTCAAACTTATTTCCTTTTTTATCATTGCTCAAATCATGTTTGTTATCAAGGGGGAGATTGTTGAGTTAAGAAATTAACGAAATTAATTAGTGACGACAAACGTTATTTTTGGGCAAAATAAATAATTAGTGTTGATTAATTATAATTACTTATTACTAATTGTTTATTGTTGCAGGCCAAAATTCAATAGCCCAAATAGAATGAAAAGCAATCAGCAAGGATGGTGGGCTGAAAGCAAAATTAAGAGCCCAAGGAAAAGCAAAGAAGGAAGCCAAAGAAATCAAAACGGGCCAAGCATATCACTACCCGATCTAAGCCCGAATTGAATTTCAATTCCCTCTCACTTGCTTTCAGCAAATCAACGTTCCTTTCTTCTCTGTCTCAGTCAAATCAGAAAATCAGAAAAGTGAGAAAGAGAGAAAGAGCGTCTTCCCTAAGCTAGTCACCAAAGAAGCAAGAGAGAGAAGGATTAAGCTTGAAACACAGAAGTCTAATCAGGAAATCCAAACCAAATCAAGCTTAGGTTAAAGGTAACCCATTTCCTCTTGCATGCATCAGATCTTTTTCTCTTCTTCCCAACTCTCTGCTCTATCTGAAATGAGATACAAAGGAAAGATGGTTTCTGTTCTTCTCTGCTGTGTATCCACGGTCTTAAACATGACTTGGGGACCAAGTTGGTTTTTAATGGCTAAGATCAAATTGATCATGGGAAGATTTCTATGGTTGCTGCAATATGGCTTTCGGTCAAGATAAAAAAGTCAGAAGGAGAATTTCTACTCTGGGGATTAAGGAGAAAAAGTGTATCTGTGGGTTGGTGAAGCTCAAGGCTCAAGGTGTTGACCTTGGAAGAAGAACCCAGCAACATGCAAGGAGATAAAAGAAGACTTTGTGCTCATTCAAAACTAAGGAGAGAAAACCAGTGAATAGAGGTTTTGTTCTGAGAGAGCTCTTTGAAGAAGTTCAACTAACTAGACAGTGTAACCTAATCAAAGGTGCATTCTGCCAGTATGAAAACTAAATTAGAGGCTTGCTAATCTGGTTTTTCGCATAGCACAGAGGCTGTTGATGAAATCAATCTCCTTCATGTTTTACTGATTGTAATGTACTTTTCAATGTTTATATTTCTGTAATTTCTTGTGAGAAAAGGCATTGTGAGGATACTCAAGTAAAAGCCATGAATGAAAAAAGGCTGAGTGAAACACTTGAGAGAAAAGCCTAGAGTTATTTTCTGATTTCTTTAGGTATGTCTATGTCTTGTATCTTGTACCTGTGAGGTATCCCTTTCTTAGTTGGGTTAGCACTAAAAGTGAATAGTTAGCTATTAGCATAGCCAATGTCAAGTTAGGTTAGAACTTGAGTGTGAAAGGATTGGGTCATTCCTGTGAAATTGGTGTATGTAATACTGTTAACTATAGTGGAAATTCCTCCATTGTTGTGGAGGAGACTGGGCGTAGGTTGCATAGCACAAGACAACCGAACCAGGATATATGCTGGTGTTAGCTTTTCTCTTCTCTGCACTATTCTGTTTTCTGATATTCATGAGACAAAAATAAATTGTCTCATAAATTTCTACTGCTGAGTTCAAACAGAATTAGAATTGAAAGTTTATTTAAAAAGGGTCATAACAACAACTAAAAGAAAGGCATAGATTCAACCCCCTTCTCTAAGCCTACCACAACCTTCAGATTTTCATGCTCATATTGAATCAATCAAACATCATTTATTTTACACAAAATCATAGGTTTTATGCTAGAATTAATTAATTTTATAAATGATGCAAAGATCAGTGATTTTAGTGGAACTTTGATTAGTTGTTTGGTTGCTTGTAGGTGAAGAAATGATGGAAGGAGGAATTTTTGGCATACTTTTGAAGTTTGAGCATGCTTTGGACCTTAGGCCACGCTTTAAAAAAGCATGGCCCAAGAAAATAAAGCGCGGCCCATGACAATAAAGCGTTGTACTCGAAGAAGGAACCAACATGCGTTCAAAGAAGAGAACGCTACGTTGCCTTTCTTTCACTTTTTCGTGACATTCTTGGCAAAGAAGCAAGGCATGCACAAAGCAAAACAAAGGGGTAGCATTTGGAAATGTGAATGCTACGCTCCATTTTTGCCCACTTTCTCGTGGACTTTGGCTTGGAAACAAAGATCCTTGGCTAGCGTTCAAAGGAGTGAACGCTACGCTCACTTTCTTTCCCTTTTTCGTGATGCTGGCCAAGGGAAGCAAAAAGTGCACCACACATGCGCTGGCCAAGACTCGAAGATGTACCAAATTTGCTAGCCAAGGAAGGAACGCTCAAAAATTCAAGCGTAGCGCTCCCTTTTGCCAAGTTTTTCGTGCCTCTCAACCTTGGAAGGAAGGCTCAGCATCATGTAGCGTCCACAATTTGAACGTAGCGTTCAAAAAGTGAACGCTATGGACAAGGAGCTTTGGGAAAGGAGGCTTGGCACATGACAAGGCTAAGTGAACATAACGTTCACAAGACCAAACGGAGCGCTCCCCTGGGAGCTGACCCATGCCTCCAACTTGAACTAAAGCCAACCGGACCCATCCTTCTTCAAATCCATATTTCATTCAAGGCCCCAACTTTGAAAAGCCCACTCCAAACTTTGAAGACCAAAATAGAAAGTGTATAAATAGGATTAAGTTTTATTTGTAAAGGACCTTTAGCTCATTTTTTAGTTTTCACTTTGAATTTGCAATTGTTTTTGAATTTGGGATTTGGGAATTGGATTTGAGTTTTCCTTCTGCATTTTTCTTTCTTCTACAACTTCTACTTTCTGGTTTTGGAAATTGAATTGAGATTGAAAAGCTCTATTGATTCCTGATCGGAGAATCATATTTGCTTTTCTTTCATATAGTTTTGGGAATTTGAGAAGTGGATCTAAGTTTTGTTTGCTGTTTTCAATTTTATTTTCTTCTGCAATCTCTTTTCTGCTTGATCAAGAGAGCAATTGAGATCTAGATCTGCTTTCTAACCTCATTGCTCTTCTTCGATCTTTAATTTCACTTTAGAATTTCATAATTGATTAAAGTTTTCTTGTTGTTTTGTTTCTTGAAACAATTTTCCATTTCTATTCTTGCTACTGAGATCTAGATTTGAATTCTTGCATCTCATAGCCCTCTGATTTACTTTAATTTGCAATTCTTAGTCTAATTCTGAATCCCAATACCCAAATCCTTTTACTCTTCAAGTAATTTACATTTCTCAGCAATTTAGATTCAGCAATTTACATTTCTTGCACTTTAAGTTTCTACAATTTACTTTTCTTGTAATTTAAGTTTTAGCTCTTTTACTTTCTTGCACTTTAAGTTTCTGCAATTTACTTATTCAGCACCTTTAGATTCAGTCAATTTACATTCTGCAACCTTTACTTTCTTGAAATTTTACTTCTGTTAATCAAAATCACTCAAATCATCAAATATTTGCTTAACTAAATTCACCACTTAACTAAAATTGCTCAATCCATCAATCCCTGTGGGATCGACCTCACTCTTGTGAGTAATTACTACTTGATGCGACCTGGTACACTTGCCGGTGAGTCCACATCCTTTAACCTTGACAAGAGAACCCTCAGAAGATTGAGAAGAGAAGCAAGAGGGAAGGGAGTTATTGGTGAAGAGGAATTAGAGGAGGAAGATCAAGTAATAGATGATAACATTCCAGATCACACTAATGGTGTGGCCAACAACAATGGCCAGCCTCAGAGAAGAGTCTTAGCTTCCTACACTATCCCTAACCCAAAGCATTGTGGGAGTAGCATCCTAACCCCCAATGTCAATGCCAATAACTTTGAACTCAAGCCTCAATTGATTACCCTGGTTCAAAACAATTGTCAATATGGAGGTAGTGCTGCTGAGGATCCAAACAAACACCTCTCTGTGTTTTTGAGAATCTCTGACACTATCAAAACCAATGGAGTCAATCCTGATATCTATAAGCTTTCGTTGCTCCCATTTTCACTGAGAGACAAAGCCACACATTGGTTAGAAACCTTTCCTAAGGAGAGCATTACCAGCTGGGATGATTTGGTTAGCAAATTTCTAGCCAAAGTCTATCCACCTCAAAGAGTCATCAAGCTAAAAACTGATGTGCAAACCTTCATACAGCAAGAAGGAGAGTCATTGTATGAAGCTTGGGAGAGGTATAAAGCTCTAATCAGAAGGTGTCCAGAGGAAATGTTCAGTGAGTGGGTGGAGTTGCAGAATTTCTATGAAGGCTTGTCTTTACCTTCAAGGAAAGCTTTGGATTATTCATCAGCAGGATCTTTGCAAATGATGAAAACTGCTCAAGAGGCACATGATCTCATAGACATAGTGGCCAACAATGAGTATTTCTACTCCTCTGAAAGGCAAACAGCTCCAAAGAAGGGTGTATTTGAGCTTGAAGGAGTTGATACTATATTAGCTCAGAACAAACTCATGCACCAGCAGCTCCAACAACAAATTGAAATAATGTCAAAGAGAATGGATGGATTGCAACTTGCAATAGTGAGCACAACTAACCAACCATCAGTCGTGTGAGGACAGTAGGAGGAAAATTATGAGGAGCACCAGCAAGAGCAAGTGCAATACATGCATAATCAATGTTCTGGATCAAATGACTTCCATGGAGACACTTACAACTTGGTGCACGAAATTGTGATCATCAACAATGGCGCCAAAGGACATCGAGCTCTCAAACGTGAATCACACTTTGTCACAATTCTACACAACTAACCAACAAGTGCACTGGGTCGTCCAAGTAATAAACCTTACGTGAGTAAGGGTCGATCCCACGGAGATTGTCGGCTTGAAGCAAGCTATGGTCATCTTGTAAATCTCAGTCAGGTATATTCAAATGGTTATGGAGTTTAAGGTGATGAAAATAAACATAAAATAAACATAAAATAAAGATAGAGATACTTATGTAATTCATTGGTGGATTTCAGATAAGCGTATGAAGATGCTTTGTTCCCCTTGAACCTCTGCTTTCCTATTGCCTTCTTCCAATCATTCATACTCCTTTCCATGGCAAGCTTTATGTTGGGCATCACCGTTGTCAATGGCTATATCCCGTCCTCTCAGTGAAAATGGTCCTGATGCTCTGTCACAACATCGGCTAATCAGCTGTCGGTTCTCGATCATGTCGGAATAGGATCAATTGATCCTTTTGCGTCTGTCACACACCCCACAATCGCGAGTTTGAAGCTCGTCACAGTCATCCCTTCCCAGATCCTACTCGGAATACCACAGACAAGGTTTAGACTTTCCGGATCTCAGGAATGGCCGCCAATAATTCTAGCCTATACCACGAAGGTTCCAATCCTAGATTAGAAACCCAAGAGATATGCATTCAAGCCATTGCTAGTAGAACAGAGGTGGTTGTCAGGCACGTGTTTATAGGTGAGAATGATGATGAGTGTCACGGATCATCACATTCATCAAGTTGAAGAACGAATAAATATCTTGGAGAAGAAATAGACTTGAGTTGAATAGAAAAACAATAGTACTTTGTAATAATTCATGAAGAACAACAGAGCTCCACACCTTAATCTATGGTGTAGAAACTCCACCGTTAAAAATACATAAGAACAAATAGTGTAAGCATGGCTGAATGGCCAGCCTCAAAGGTCTAAGGACTAAACGTTCCAAGATTGATAGTGTGAAAATACAATAGCAAAAGGTTCTATTTATAGAGAACTAGTAGCCTAGGGTTTACAGAAATCAGTAATTAATGCAAAAATCTTCTTCCGGGCCCACTTGGTGTGTGCTTGGGCTGAGCATTGAAGCATTTTCATGTAGAGACTTTTCTTGGAGTTAAACGCCAGTTTTTGTGCCAGTTTGGGAGTTTAACTCCAGCTTTTGTGCCAGTTTTGGAGTTAAACGCCAGAATTCTTGAGCTGACTTGGAACGCCTGTTTGGGCCATCAAATCTCGGGCAAAGTATGGACTATTATATATTTCTGGAAAGCCCAGGACGTCTACTTTCCAACGCAATTGAGAGCGCGCCAATTGGGCTTCTGTATCTCCAGAAAATATACTTTGAGTGCAGGGAGGTCAGAATCCAACAGCATCTGCAGTCCTTTTTCAGCCTCTGAATCAGATTTTTGCTCAGGTCCCTCAATTTCAGCCAGAAAATACCTGAAATCATAGAAAAACACACAAACTCATAGTAAAGTCCAGAAGAGTGATTTTTATTTAAAAACTAATAAAAACATAATAAAAACTAACTAAAATATACTAAAAACATACTAAAAATAATGCCAAAAAGCGTATAAATTATCCGCTCATCACAACTCATCCTAGAGAAACCACCCAAATCTAAAATGGGGAGAGAACCAAAACCAGAACCATTTTAGAATCACAAACCATCAAAACCATCAAAACACTAACCAAAATCCATACAGAAAACCATAAAATAATTAACCCCAATCCAACTACTATCCACCCAACAACTCATCCACTAAAAAAAACACTTATCATTTACCATCAACGTCCCATAATCAACCACAACCACCCCAAGAATCTCAAAGGATCTCCAATTTAGAGATATTGATGGAGAAGATGATGAAACATCAAGAGCTAGCCAACAAAAACCTTGAAGCTTTACTGAGGAACTTGGAAAGGCAAATTGGACAATTATCAAAGCAAACAGCAGCTGAGAGACCTAGCAATGCACTGTCAAGTGACACCATTTCCAACCCCAAGGAAGAATGCAAAGCCATTCAACTAAGGAGTGGAAGAACCTGGGTAAATGATAAGAGGCCAGCTGAGAAAGAAGCCACCAAGAAGCCAATAGAGGATGACAAGGCCAGCAGCAGCAAAGAGCAAGTGAAAATTGAATAAAAGAACCAAGAAAGGCTCAACGAGAAAGAGGAACCTCAAGCTTCAAAGAAGGGGAAGCAGACTATTGAGGAACAATCACAAGAACAGAGGAAGGAGGAGAAGTGGTGCACAAAATCGTGATTGTTCATTCCTTGGTAATGGCGCCAAAAACTTAATACGCACGTTCATAATTTTAGTTCTTTTTTCACAACTTCGCACAACTAACCAGCAAGTGCACTGGGTCGTCCAAGTAATAAACCTTACGTGAGTAAGGGTCGATCCCACGGAGATTGTCGGCTTGAAGCAACCTATGGTCATCTTGCAAATCTCAGTCAGGCGGATTCAAATGGTTATAGTGAATTGATAGTTAAAATATAATTAAAATAAAAAATATGATAGAGATACTTATGCAATTCATTGGTGAGAGTTTCAGATAAGCGTATGGAGATGCTTTTGTTCCTTCTGAACCTCTGCCTTCCTACTGCTTTCATCCAATCACTCATACTCCTTTCCATGGCAAGCTGTATGTTGGGCATCACCGTTGTCAATGGCTACATCCCGTCCACTCAGTGAAAATGGTCCAAATGTGCTGTCACCGCATGGCTAATCATCTGTCGGTTCTCGATCATGTTGGAATAGAATCCAGTGATCCTTTTGCGTCTGTCATTACGCCCAACACTCGCGAGTTTGAAGCTCGTCACAGTCATTCCTTCCCAGATCCTACTCGGAATACCACAGACAAGGTTTAGACTTTTCGGATCTCAAGAATGGCTGCCAATAATTCTAGCCTATACCACGAAGACTCTGATCGTGAACCAGGAGGCTAAGAGATATGCATTCAAGCTTGTTTTCATGTAGAACGGAAGTGTTTGTTAGGCACATGTTCATAAGTGAGAATGGTGATGAGTGTCATATAATCATCACATTCATCATGTTCTTGTGTGAGAATGAATATCTTAGAATAAGAATAAGCTTAAATTGAATAGAAAAACAATAGTACTTTGCATTAATTCATGAGGAACAGCAGAGCTCCTCACCTTAATCTATGGTGTGTAGAAACTCTATCGTTGAAAATACATAAGTGATGGAGGTCAAGGCAGGGCCGAATGGTCAGCCCCCTAAACACGATCTCTGAACATAAAATTAGTCAAATACCAACCAGAGATGTGAAATAAATCACTAAAAGTAGTTTTTATACTAAACTAGTAGCTAGGGTTACATAAGATAAGTAAATGATGTATAAATCCACTTCCGGGCCCACTTGGTGTGTGCTTGGGCTGAGCATTGAGCTTTCATGTGTAGAGACTCTTTTTGGAGTTAAACACCAGGTTGTAGCATGTTTCTGGCGTTTAACTCTGATTTGCAACCTGTTTCTGGCGTTTAACTCCAGAATAGGGCAGGGAGTTGGCGTTTAACACCAGTTTGCATCGTCTAAACTCGGGCAAAGTATGAACTATTATATATTGCTGGAAATCCCTGGATGTCTACTTTCCAATGCAATTGAGAGTGCACCAATTAAATTTCTGTAGCTCCAGAAAATCCACTTCTAGTGCAGGGAGGTCAGAATCCAACAGCATCTGCAGTCCTTCTTCAGCCTCTGAATCAGATTTTTGCTCAAGTCCCTCAATTTCAGCCAGAAATTACCTGAAATCACAGAAAAACACACAAGCTCCTAGTAAATTCCAGAAATGTGATTTTTATTTAAAAACTAATAAAAATATACTAAAAACTAACTAAATCAGACTAAAAATTATGTAAAAACAATGCCAAAAAGCGTATAAATTATCTGCTCATCACAACACCAAACTTAAATTATTGCTTGTCCCCAAGAAACTAAAAATCAAATAGGATAAAAAGAAGAGAATATACTATAAATCCCAAAATATCAATGAAACTTAGCTCCAATCAGATGAGCGGGACTAGTAGCTTTTTGCCTCTGAACAGTTTTGGCATCTCACTTTATCTTTTGAAGTTCAGAATGATTGGCATCTATAGGAACTCAGAATTCAGATAGTGTTATTGATTCTCCTAGTTCAGTGTGTTGATTCTTGAACACAGCTACTTTATGAGTCTTGGCCGTGGCCCTAAGCACTTTGTTTTCCGGTATTACCACCAGATACATAAATGCCACAGACACATAACTGGGTGAACCTTTTCAGATTGTGACTCAGCTTTGCTAGAGTCCCCAATTAGAGGTGTCCAGGGTTCTTAAGTACACTCTTTTTTTTTGCTTTGGACCTCAACTTTAACCGCTCAGTCTCAAGCTTTTCACTTGACACCTTCATGCCACAAGCACATGGTTAGGGACAGCTTGGTTGAGCCGCTTAGGCCAGGATTTTATTCCTTTTGGCCCTCCTATCCACTGATGCTCAAAGCCTTGGATCCTTTTTATTACCCTTGCCTTTTGGTTTAAAGGGTTACTGGCTTTTTATGCTTGCTTTTTCTTTTTCTTTATTATTTTTTTTCACCAATTTTTTTTTGCAAGTTTTGTTCTTTACTGCTTTTCTTGCTTCAATAATCATTTTTATGATTTTTCAGATTATCAAATAACATTTCTCCTTTTTCATCATTTTTTCAAGAGCCAACAATTTTAAAATTCATAAACAACAAATTCAAAAGACCTATGCACTGTTCAAGCATTCATTCAGAAAACAAAAAGTATTGTCACCACATCAAAATAATTAAACTAATGTCAAGGATGAATTCGAAACCATGTACTTCTTGTTCTTTTGTTTTTAGAACATTTTTCATTTAAGAGAGGTGATGGATTCATAGGGCATTCATAGCTTTAAGACATAGACACTTAAACACTAATGATCATGTAATAAAGACACAAACATAAATAAGACATAAGGCTCAAGAACCGAAAAATAGAAAAATAAGAACAAGGAGATTAAGGAATGGGTCCACTTTAGTGAGGGTGGCGTCTTCTTACTCTTGAAGACCCAATGGTGTTCTTGAACTCCTCTATGTCTCTTCCTTGCCTTTGTTGCTCCTCCCTCATAGCCCTTTGATCTTCTCTAATTTCATGGAGGAGGATGGAATGCTCTTGGTGCTCCACCCTTAGTTGTCCCATGTTAGAACTTAATTCTCCTAGGGAGGTGTTAATTTGCTCCCAATAGTTTTGTGGAGGAAAGTGCATCCCTTGAGGCATCTCAGGGATTTCATCATGAGGAGTTTCCTTATTCTCTTGTTGAGGGATGGCTTGAATTTGAATTTTGGAGGTAGGTGGGGTTTATGGGGAAGAGTGGATGGATGTGTGTGGTTAAGGGTATTTGGGAAAGAGGTATGGAGGTAATTGGTGAAGGGTATTTAGGGAAGAGTGTTATAAAAAGGTGTGAAGAGGAGAAAAGAAGAGGTGGGGTAGGTGGGGATCCTATGGAGTCCACAGATCCTGAGGGGTCAAGGACTTAGCATCCCTACTCCAAGTAGGCGTGCAAAATGCCCTTAGAATGCATATCTGGCGTTAAACGCCAGCTTGCTGCTTGTTTCTGGCGTTTAACGCGAGCTTTTCTCCCATTCTTGGCGTTAAATACCAATTCCATGCTCTGGTCTGGCGTTAAACGCCAGTCTGGTGCTTGTTTCTGGCGTTTAACGCCAGCTTGATGCTTCTTTCCGGCGTTAAACGCCAGTTTGATGCTTCTTACTGGCATTTAAACGCTAGTAAGCTCTTCCTCCAGGGTGAGCTATTTTTAATGCTGTTTTTCATTCTGTTTTTGATTTTTTAGTAGTATTTGTGACTTCACATGATCATCAACCTAAAGAAAACATAAAATAGCAATAGAAAATAAATAGATATAATTAAATAACATTGGGTTACCTCCCAACAAGTGCTTCTTTAATGTCAATAGCTTGACAGTGAGCTCTCATGGAGCCTCACAGAAAATCAGAGCAATGTTGGAGCCTCTTAACACCAAACTTAGAGTTTGGTTATAGCTTCCCAACACCAAACATAGAGTTTGAATGTGGGGATTTTGTTTGACTCTATATTGAGAGAAGTTTTTCATGCTTCCTCTCCATGGTTACAGAAGGAGAACCTTGAGTCTTAAATACAAGGTAGCCCTCATTCAACTGAAGGACCAACACTCCTCTGTCAACATCAATCACAGCTTTTGCTGTGGCTAGGAAGGGTCTGCCAAGGATGATGGATTCATCCTCATCCTTCCCAGTGTCTAGGATTATGAAATCAGCAGGGATGTAAAGGCCTTCAACCTTTACTAACACGTCCTCTACTAGTCCATAAGCCTGTTTCATTGATTTGTCTGCCATCTCTAATGAGATTCTTGCAGCTTGTACCTCAAAGATTCCCAGTTTCTCCATTACAGATAGTGGCATGAGGGTTATCCCTGACCCAAGGTCACACAGAGCTTTCTCAAAGGTCATGGTGCCTATAGTACAAGGTATGAAGAACTTTTCGGGATCCGGTTTCTTCTGAGGCAATGTCTGCCCCATTGGTGCACTCAGTTCATTGGTGAGCAAGAGGGTTTCATCCTCTCAAGTTTCATTACCTAATAAACTGGCATTCAACTTCATGATTGCTCATAGATACTTAGCAATTTGCTCTGCAATGGTGTCTTCATCCTCTTCAGAGGAAGAGTATTCATCAGTGCTCATAAATGGCAGAACGAGGTCCAATGGAATTTCTAGGGTCTCTGTATGAGCCTCAAATTCCTTTGGTTCCTCAAAAGGGAACTCCTTTCTGTCCAGAGGACGTCCCAAGAGGTCTTCCTCACTGGGATTCACCTCATCCTCCTCTTCTAGGCATTCGGCCACACCAAGTAAGGTTATGGCCTTGCACTCTCTCTTGGGATTTTCTTCTGTATTGCTTGGGAGAGTACTGGGAAGAGTTTCAGTAATCTTCTTACTCAGCTGACCCACCTGTGCCTCCAAATTTCTAATGGAAGACCTTGTTTAATTCATGAAACTTAGTGTGGTCTTGGATAGATCAGAGACTATGGTTGCCAAGCCAGAATGGCTCTGTTCATAATTCTCTATCTGTTGTTGAGAAGATGATGGAAAAGGCTTGCTATTGCTAAACCTATTTCTTCCACCATTATTATTGAAGCCTTGTTGAGGCTTCTGTTGGTCCTTTCATGATAAATTTGGATGATTTCTCCATGAAGGATTATAGGTGTTTCCATAGGGTTCTCCCATGTAATTCACCTCTGCCATTGCAGGGTTCTCAGGATCATAAGCTTCTTCAGAAGATGCTTCTTTAGTACTGTTGGATGCAGCTTGCAATCCATTCAGACTGAGAAATCATATTAACTTGCTGAGTTAATATTTTGTTCTAAGCCAATATGGCATTCAGAGTATCAATTTCAAGAACTCCCTTCTTCTGAGGCGTCCCATTGTTCACAGGATTCCTCTAAGAGGTGTACATGAACTGGTTATTTGCAACCATTTTAATGAGTTCCTGAGCTTCTGCAGGGGTTTTCACGTGAAGAGATCCTCCTGCAGAATGGTCCAATGACATTTTTGACAACTTAGACAGACCATCATAGAATATACTTATGATGCTCCATTCTGGAAGCATGTCAGTAGGACACCTTTTGATCAGTTGCTTATATCTTTCCCAAGCTTCATAGAGGGACTCTCCTTCTTTCTGTCTGAAGGTTTGGATTTCCACTCTAAGCTTGCTCATCTTTTGAGGAGGAAAGAATTTGGCCAGGAAAGCACTGACCAGCTTATCCCAAGAGTTCAGGCTATCCTTAGGTTGTGAATCCAACCATGTTCTAGCTCTGTCTCTTACAGCAAAAGGGAAAAGCATAAGCCTGTAGACCTCGGGATCAACTCCATTGGTCTTGATAGTGTCACAAATTTGTAGGAATTCAGCTAAAAACTGATGAGGATCTTCCATTGGAAGTCCATGAAACTTGCAATTTTGTTGCATTTGAGAAACCAATTGAGGTTTAAGCTCAAAATTGTTTGCTCCAATTGCAGGAAGTGAGATGCTTCTTCCATAGAAGTTAGAAGAAGGTGCAATAAAGTCACCAAGCATCTTTCTTGCATCTCCACCATTGTTATTAGGTTCGGCCATGTCTCTTTCTTTTTCAAAAATTTCTGTCAGGTCCTCTCCAGAGGGTTGTGCTTTAGCTTCTCTTAGTTTCCTCTTCAGAGTCCTTTCAGGTTCAGGGTCAGCTTGAAAGAACTGGAAGATTGATGGTTTAGAAGTTATAGTAAACTCTCGTTGCAAGTATAGTTACTAAACCAAGCAATCAACCTTTCTTGCAAAAGTTATGGTTGTCACAAGTAACAAACCCCTAAATAAATTGTTAACCGAAGTATTCAAACCTCGGGTCGTCTTCTCAAGGAACTGCAGGGAAGTATGTTCTTATTATTGGTTATGGAGATTGCAAATTTAGGGTTTTAAGAATAAGGAACAAATATGACAAATAATTTAATTGGCAATTAAAAATAAATAAATACTGTAAAGCAAACTTTTGGCAAGGGATGAGAAATTGGAAGTCCAGATTAGTTACTCTTCTCAATAATAAAGAAGATTGAATCTTAATTCCACTTAGTTGACCTTTACTAAAGCAAAGAAAAGTCAAGGGACTAATTAGCTTGATCTTCGAATCCTATTTATTTCCTAAGAAAAGGTTGGGATTATTGAAGTTCAGTTCAATTAGCAAAGATAACAGTTATCTTTTATATTGAGCTAAGATAACTCCTGAGTTACTGATTTCTTAACCAAGACCAAAAGGGGAAAAGTAAATATATTGGAATAAAGATGTCTTCAGAGTAAAAGCAATAATAGCATAAATAAAAGAAAGCAATATTAAATTGAAATACCTCAAATAACATTAATTCAAATAATCTGGAACATAGAAGAATTCATAAATTAAATGGCAAAGTAAATAATCAACTAAAGTAATGGAATGAATAAAAGTGAAAGGGAAGCTTAAAATAAAGGAACATTAAACCTGAGATTGAGAGTCACTCCTAAAACTAAGAGAAGTCCTAAATCCTAAGAGAGAGAGAGGAGAGAACCTCTCTCAAGACTAACCAAAATCATGAGAAGTAACTAAATTGGCGAGCTCCCCTTGAATGGATGCGTTCCTACACTTTATAACCTCTGGTCTATGCCTTCTGGACTTGGATTTGGGCCAAAAAAGGCTTCAGAAATCGCTGGAAGTGTTTTCTACAATTTCTGGTGCGTGGCCTCTGTCACGCATCCGCGTGGGTCACGCGGTCGCGTCATTCGGAGCTTTTCTTTTCACGCGGTTGTGTCAGTCATGCGACCGCGTCAGTCATGCGGCCGCGTCACTGTTGATTCGCGCTTGGCATGCGGTCGCGTCGTCCATGCGATCGCGTGGATGCCAGTTTCTTTAGAAACTCCGTTTTGTGCTTTCCTTCTATTTTGTATGTTTCCTTTTTCATTCTTTAAGTCATTCCTGCCTTAGAAGATCTGAAACTACTTAACACACTAATCACAGCATCGAATGGAAATAAAGGTAATTAAAATAATTAATTTTAAAGCATAGGAAACATGTTTTTCACATACATCACATAATAAGGAAGGGAAAGTAAAACCATTCAATTAATATGAATAAGTGGGTGAAGGATTGAATAAATTACTCAAATTAAGCACAAAATATATCATAAAATATAGGTTTATCACACTTAAACAATAGCATGTCCTCATGCTAAATCCAAGGTAAAAAGTAAGGTTAAAGTGGTGGAATGTCATGCAATGCAATTTAATCTAAATGCAACTACCTAGATGAATGATGCATCATGCAATTCTAATTTTTATTCACTTGAATATAAAGTTTGCATGCAGTTAAATTAATTCACATTCTCAAGGAGTCATGTATATATATAGCCAAGCCTTAGATAGTGATAAAGTGCCTTTACAATTGAGATGGGAGAGAAAAACATTTTAAAAACATGCAAGACAACTAACAATTTAAACAGAGATAAATGTTAATGAGCTATTGAACCCTCACTAGATTTTGTGTTTACTCTCTAATCACTCAGTATTTATTGGGTTAATCACTCTATTCTTCTTTTTATTCTTACTTTCTACAACTTTGTTCTTCATCTAACCAATCAACAATTATAGAATATAGTCATACCAAAAATCATGATGTCTTAAGTAAGGTTGTAATGGGGCCAAGGTAAAGGTAAGGGTATATGTATAAGGCTAAGTGAGCTAATAAGTGAATCCTTAATTAGACTAAGATCTCACCTAACATACATACTTTCTAAATCAAAGCTTCTTTACCTATTTTCCCATATTTTCCCACTTTGATGTTACATGCTCATGCCTCAATATTTATTTTTATCCCATGTGCATTGCTTTATTTGCATTTGGGGGATCCTTTGGTGTCCCCTTTATTCAAATATTGAAAAATAATTAAAATTTTTTATTATTATTATTTTTTTAATGCACATGGTAATTTAATTTCTTTCACATGAGCATGTTTCCCAAAAATTCTTATTTTGAAACATCTTTATTCTTTTTCAACATTCTACCCTTTGTTTCTATCATCCATGTTCCCAATAGGTTTCCCCATATTTAAACAATTACACAATTTCTATCTTAAGCTAACCAAGGATTCAACTTGGGATTTTATTTTGTTTTTCTGCTTAAGGCTAGTAATATGGCTAATAGAATAAAAGGAGATTTAAAGGCTCAAGGGGCTAACAAGGGTGATGTAAAAGGTAGGCTATTTTGGGATTAAGTGAGCTAAAATCAAATAATGGCCTCAATCACTCTCTTGGTATGTATCTACATTCTATAATCGGACATATAGATTAAAACAAAGTAAAGAACACCATAATATAAAAGAAGGGCGGAACACACAGGAATAAAAATTATGGTTTGAATGTAACCATACAATTAAGCTCAAACTCACAGGCTATGTGTTCTCTAGCTCAAAAATCATTTATCACTTATGTATGTCATGCAGGTTTAGTTAAAAATTCTCATTTATTCTCAATGTAAAACTTAAGGTGGCTTTAAAGTTCTAGTGTTTCTCCTTAATAAAATGTTGTTTAATTAACTAACATGTAATGCCATATATACAAGGTGTGGGTTGTTTTGATTCTGTTAAAGTCTCTAGTTTACTTCCTTTTTCTTTTCAATCTATTCCGAGTTATCTTATGCTAAAAAGGGTAAACTATACTAATCAATCCACAATTTCTATAACTAGTAAGTTAGAATTGCAACTAAGTAGCTAATGAACTAAAAATGCAAAATACAGAAATAGAGTATAAATACATGAAAATATCAATGTATAAGTACTGCAAAATAGAAATAAAAAGAAAAATATAGAAAAATAGCGAAATAAATAAAAAGAGTATGTAGTGGTTCACCAAAAAGAACGCCAGAGATGGCGACCTCCCCACACTTAAAATGTAGCATCGTCCTTGATGCTCAGTGTAACACCCTAACTACCAAAGCTCGCACTTCCGGCTGCACGACTCTGATAGCTTTGGACATTACGACGACACTTATCTTATTTAATACTAAAAATATGAGCCTGTTTGAAACTTTAAACCGCAATACCGCTCCCAAAAACTTTCATCCGATAACATACGTCCATAAATACCATACAACTTACAAAACTCATAAAGAGTACATCCATATATATACAAAAATATATATAAATAATATTACAAACATAATCCAATACAATTCCTATCCCTCTTACAGAATATCTCAAGATAAAGGCGAGGGTACAAATAATAGTCTAAAGCAATACAGAGCATTTCAACCACAACTAAAAGAACTCTTCGTAACTTCTGCGCCCATATCCTGAAAGGGGAAAAATGTAGGGGGGTGAGAACATCATCCTCGAAAGGGTTCTCAGTAGAGGGTTTTTGGGAATTACTGTAATAGGATACATGAAGATAAACCGTACCAGTGATTAATAACCTTCTTATGCCTCTTTTCAAAAACACGGTTTTCAATAAAAGTAAAGTCAAAAATCTTTACTGAAAGAGGAACCATTCAATTCTCAAAACTCAAAAGCCTTTCAAAACGGTTTATCTATGCGGAACCAAAATAGCCTTTCATAATTTTATTCCAAACCAGAAACACAAAACCGAAATCAACCATCAGTTCATCTCTTTCCAACCACGGCCCTAGGCCCAAACAATCCAACCAACAACCAGTCACCACAAATCCAACAGAGTCCCAGATGCAAACACAGATAGGAAGT
>NC_092054.1:93331548-93402543 GCF_003086295.3 Arachis hypogaea
TTTGAGGTCAAACTGGAGGTTAAACGTGGATGCTAGATGGTAGCCCTGGAGGTGTCGAACACGTTTAACCTTCAGTTTGAGGTCAACTGGAGGTAAAGTGGAATGGCTCCCTGGTACTCTTCCTGGTTCTGGCGTTTAACCTCCAGTTTGAGGTCAAACTGGAGGTTAAACGTGGAACTCCTCCCTGGGTGGCATTATCATTCTGGCGTTTAACCTCCAGTTTGAGGTCAAACGGAGGTTAACGGGAATGCTTCTTTAGTGAGGCTTTTCATTCTGGCGTTTAACCTCCAGTTTGAGTCAAACTGGAGGTTAAACTTCAATCCCAGCATTTCTTATCCTTCATGATTTTGGCGTTTAAGCTCCAGTTTAGGCTTAAACTGGAACTTAAACTCACATGTGATATTCAAGCTTCCTTTATTGATTTTGTTGCTTCCTTGCTTAGCCTCTTCTTCCCTGAAATCATCCAAACAATTGCATCAAAGTCTTGCAAAATTCATGAGAATTTCCATTCATAGCTTCAGGAATATAACTAAACCATGGAATTTGCATCAAAATCTTCATGTTTGAATGATTTAAGACAAGCATGACTATTGGCCCAAATGATTACTTAAGGCTCAAGAAAATGCATAAAACAACTAAAAATAACATAAAAATGCTAGTGAAACTAGCTTAAGATGCCTTGGCATCACAACACCAAACTTAATACTTGCTTGTCCCTAAGCAAGTTCTGAATTATTGAGAAGAAAGAATGAAACAGAAAGTAAATTCATTAGCCATATCAGTAAGTAATTGACATTGATTAATGGGGTGTTCATGCAGAAAGTTGTTGCAGCATCACTTTATTGTTTCTTAGGTAAGAATGTCACTTTTTATGTTTCCACTAAAACACTGCTATGGCCTCTTGTTATTCACATATCCTTGGCAAGTTTCTTTTCTTTGTTTTTCTTTTCTTTGAGCTTATTTGCTCCTTGTTGCTCAGTGTCATGTGTTGCACAAGCCTTTGGCATTTTCTTTTTCTTATCAGTGCACTACACATATCCACTACAGGCATTTTAGTTCACATTTCTTCTTGAGACATTGGTGCCCAGCACCTCTTTGTGTGACTAAATGTTTTGTATTTAGGTTGCTCTTGATAATGGACTTTTGGTTGGTAATCCCGGGTTAGTTAACCCAAGTTACCAAGTGTTGAAACACTCCTCAGAACCTATTCATCCAAGCATATCCTTAATACATAAACACCACAGGCATTTGTCTCAGAAGTTCAAACCATTGGTGCCTAGCTTATTTTCTCAATTTTTTTGCTTTTTGGTTGCCCTTTTTCAGTGGCTTTTTCTTCTTCTTTTTCTTTCTTTTCATGGCCAAAGACATTTATTCATCAAGATCCATAGACAGCATCCTAATTTCCACTAAAAGTGACAATTCTAACTTTATTTCTTAGTGAGCTGACTATTCAATCAAACATGCATACCACCACTTAATCTTATTTGATTTCTTACCAAATGGAATTGAGTTACTTTTGTTCAAACATTTCTTTTATTTTTGGAAACAGAACAAGCATGGCAAGCATACATTTAAGCAAGTGAAGTTTATCCAGACACTTAGACTATCACTTATTTGAAATTAAACAAACAGACAAACAAAAACGGCAATGACTCAAACTTAAAGCAGGGGTGCATGCAAACTTCCAATATCAGCAATTCAAAGTACAAGCAATTAAGTGACAATACAACCTTGTAGCATCTTCTTTGTTGTTCATCATCCTTCCTAGCCTTGGTGTTCTCTTTGATGATGATGTATATTCCTTCCATGAGATTGATTGTCTTCCTGCAAAGCTATTAGAAGTTGCTTGTTCCCCAAGCACTTTGAGAATTGGTTAGCATGCATGTATGTTTGTAGGCCTCTGAACTTAGATTGGTGTGTGAACACCAAACTTAGTTCCTTGCCATATGCAGCAATTTGGATCATATGCAGAAAACCTCATGTGCTTTTATTAAGAAAATAACTATG
Organism: Arachis hypogaea; assembly: GCF_003086295.3. NCBI lineage: Eukaryota > Viridiplantae > Streptophyta > Magnoliopsida > Fabales > Fabaceae > Arachis > Arachis hypogaea. Next base: position 93,333,556 of record NC_092054.1, read on the forward strand.
AACTAGAAAAAGAAACTATGAACTAGAAATTAAACTATTGGTTAAGTAGTTTCCCTGATTGGTTGGAGCTAGTGACTAGTCATGCTGAGGTAGAAATGTGCTTTTAATGAAGTTTTTGGTGGAACACCAAACTTAGAATCTCACATTCACCCTTGAATTGTTTTGGTGTGCAACACCAAACTTAGCTCCTTGCAATACAGATAAATCTACTTAACTCTTTTATTGAAGTAACTAGAAAAGAAAAACTACCTTTGGTTGGGTTGCCTCCCAACAAGCGCTTGTTTATTGTCATTAGCTTGACATGCTGTTCCTGACTTTCTTCCTCTTCCTCCAGTTTGTTAAGAGGAATGACTTCAAGTGGATAAAGGAGCTAGTTAGTGCCCCTTGTTGTGAATGCTTCTTTCCAGCAAGCTTTCCCTTGTGATTGGCTTGAGTGAACTTGCTTGTTGGCTCAGGAGTTGGATTGTTCTTCGACCTTCTCTTCTTCATGGATATGGTCCTTTGTTTCTCGGTCACAATCCTCATTTTGGTGCTTGTTTCTACTGCCTTCACATCCTTGGTCTCAGAACTTGGTTGTTGTTGGACAGTTGGAGTATCCTGTTCATCAAAAGCTTCCTGAATTTGTGGTTCAATGAACCCTTCCTCTTTGCAACTCTCTGTGTCATTGGAGTGTGATCTCCCTTGATTGACTTTCTCCCTTTCTTGTTCTTCTGATTCCTCCCTTGGGTTTGCCATGGTATCACTAGAAGAATTGTGGGTAGGGATTTGCTTTGATAGATATCCAATTTGTGCTTCTAGCTTTTGAATGGCAGCACCTTGATTTTGTAAGTTGGATATCACTTCTTCCTTAAAGCCTTTCAAATCGGCCACATCTCTGGCCATAGTTGCAATCATTCCTTCCATCCTGTTTAATTGATCTTGAAATTGTTGGTTCGGATTGGGTTGATGAGGTTGATTATCTTGGCTGTGATATGGTGGCTGGGAGTATGTGTTTTGTGTGGGCTGATAGAGTCTTTGGTTGGAGTGTTGGTAGTGGTATGACTCTTGTGTGAAGTGGGATGAGTCTTGTGGATAGTGAAATGAATTGTATGAATTTGAGAAGGAATTTTGTGCTGAGAAATGCTCAAGTGATGAAGAATTTGGATATGTAGAGCTAGGAGGTGAGGTTGGATAATTCAGAGGTGATGGCTCTTGATGAATGGGGTGTGAATAAGTGAAATCTCTTTGGTTTTGATCTTCCCAGCCACAACTTGAGTAGTGATCAAAATCACCCAAACATGGACCATTTTGTGGCTCTGGAAGTACCCCGTTTCCTGTTCCTGATACTCCCACCCACCATGAGCATAATAACATGAATCATTCTGTGGTGGTGGAGAGTTTCTCATGGATTTTGATTGACCAAAAGATGATGGATACTCCTTTCTTTTTTGCAATGTGCCCAGTCTCAAACAATACTCATCCAAAGATAGTGGAAATCCCATAGTGAGGCAATATCACAAACAGCTGGTGGTTAGTATGCTAACAAGTGAATGAGCAAAGAAAACAAATTAAAATTTGCAGAAATTAGCAGTAATAAACTAAAACAAAAACTATTAACAAAAGAAAAGAAAAATTGCTCAATCTAGTTAACTTCCAATTGGAGAATTGTCAATCGAAAACCAATCCCCGGCAACGGCGCCATAAACTTGATGCGCATAAACGTGTTATGCTACGATTTAGGAAATTGCACGATCGGCAAAATTCCTTCCGGCAAGTGCACCGGTTATCGTCGTCAAGTAAAAACTCACAATAGAGTGAGGTCGAATCCCACAAGGATTGGTTGAGTGAACAATTCGGATTAGAAGTGTGTTCTAGTTGAGCGGAATCAAGATTTGAGATGAGATTTGCGGAATGTAAAATTGGCGGGAAAAGTAAATGACAAGAAAATTAAATGGCTGAATCTTAAATTGCATGAATTAAAGAGCAGAATGTAAATTGCTGAAATTAAAAGGGAGTGGGGATGATTGCAAGAATTGAATTGCAGAATGTAAAGAGAAAGTGGAAATCAGAAATGGGGAATTCATTGGGTTTAGGAGATATTGAAATCTCCGAATCAAAACATGTATATCTCTTCCTCAACCAATGCATTCATTGAATTTTGCTTGGCAATCTTATATGATTGGATCCCAATTCCTTGGCTCACCAATGCTCTCTAAAAACAAACAAATTCCCAATCCCTTGGTTTAAATGTTCATAAGAAGAGATGATGCTTGATCACTGATTATACCACACAATTTCATGAACCACAATTTGGTAGGATTACATGTCACAATATCCATCCAAACCCCAATCCAATCCACTGTGAGAAAGCTTCTCTAGCATGAATCCTCCATTCCTTTCCCAAGGCTCCGAAGGATTCCAAGTATGAGTAGTTTCTTTCCCAAGACAACTACTCAATGGAATTAGATCGAGAAGCTTTCTAACAAAATTCAAGAGAAAAGATTGAAGAAGAAGATAAACTATTATTGATTCATTGAATTACAATAGAGCTCCCTAACCCAATGAAAGGGGGTTTAGTGAGTCATAGCTCTGAATTCAATTACAAAGAAAAGGAAAACTAGCTAAAAGTGAAAGTCAAGGTCCCCATCAGGGGCTGGATTCCCCTGATATCCCCCCCTTCAAATGCAAAAACTAAGGCCTTTAAATAGGCTCCCTAAATTCCAAAATGAAAATGAAATTCAAAGCAAATTACAATCAAATGAAAATAAACTATTCTAGATGATTCTTGTGGCCTTGATTTGGTGTTGTTGATGGGCCTTGCTTGCTTGAAGGGCTGAGTGACATAATTGATCCAAAAAGGATAATGATCCATTAAAATACACTCAAATGTTGCACCCCCTTTCTTGAGTCGTCACTTTGTTCTCTTGTCAACCTTGCCAATTTGATGCCAAATATAGACTATTATACCTCGTTGGAAAGCTATGGATGTCAGCTTTCTAACGCAACTGGAAGCACCTCAATTGGATCTCTACAACTCGAGTTATACTCCATGGAAGGTGAAGAGGTCAGCTGGCCTGATTGCATGTTGGTACTATGCTCTTCTATGCACATTACGGGGCTGTTTTCTCCCTCAATTTTTAGTATCCACCATGCATGCCATATATGCTTGGAAAGCTCTAGATGTCTTCTTTCCAATGCATTTTGAATCACCTCATTTGGAGTTTTGTAGCTCAAGTTATTTATGTTTGAAGAAGGCATGGTCAAGCTGTTCCATATAACACGTTTAAGCTTCAGTTTAAGGTTAAACTGAAGCTTAAACGTGGATAAAGGAAGGGCAGCCCTGGAGGTCGAACACGTTTAACCTCCAGTTTGAGGTCAAACTGGAGGTTAAACGTGGAATGCTTAGAATGGTAGCCCTGGAGGTGTCGAACACGTTTAACCTTCAGTTTGAGGTCAAACTGGAGGTTAAACGTGGAATGGCTCCCTGGTACTCTTCCTGGTTCTGGCGTTTAACCTCCAGTTTGAGGTCAAACTGGAGGTTAAACGTGGAACTCCTCCCTGGGTGGCATTATCATTCTGGCGTTTAACCTCCAGTTTGAGGTCAAACTGGAGGTTAAACGTGGAATGCTTCTTTAGTGAGGCTTTTCATTCTGGCGTTTAACCTCCAGTTTGAGGTCAAACTGGAGGTTAAACTTCAATCCCAGCATTTCTTATCCTTCATGATTTTGGCGTTTAAGCTCCAGTTTAGGCTTAAACTGGAACTTAAACTCCACATGTGATATTCAAGCTTCCTTTATTGATTTTGTTGCTTCCTTGCTTAGCCTCTTCTTCCCTGAAATCATCCAAACAATTGCATCAAAGTCTTGCAAAAATTCATGAGAATTCTTCCATTCATAGCTTTCAAGGAATATAACTAAAAACTCATGGAATTTGCATCAAAATCTTCATGTTTGAATGATTTAAGACAAGCATGACTATTTGGCCCAAATGATTACTTAAGGCTCAAGAAAATGCATAAAACAACTAAAAATAACATAAAAAATGCTAGTGAAACTAGCTTAAGATGCCTTGGCATCAGCATCCTCCTCGGAGCAACTTTCACATGGGCTGAAATTCATTCAAAAATCCAATTAAATTCAAATCTTCACCAAATTAAAAAGCCCATCCAAATTCTAAAATCCAAGAATAGAAAGTGTATAAATAGGAGCTAGTTTGATTTAATTAGGACCTCTAGACACTACTTTGAATTTTTTTCTTTTAAACTTTGAATTTCATTTTTGAGCTTTTACTTGGGAATTTAGATCTTAGAGAATTGGAAAGGAGAATTGATCTCTCTTCTTCCTTGTTCTTGCTTGAGCACTCTTTACTTTTCTTGCTTTGGATCTTGGGTGAAGAATTGAAGAACTTCTGTTTCAATCTCACCTTGAGATCTCTTGTTTACTTTCTCTGCATAAATGAATTTCAATTTCTGTTTACTTTACTGCTTCATCTTCTACTCTCTCTGCAGTTTGCTTTTCTTTACTTCTTTTGCAATTGTTCTTGTTGGATCAAGGAAGGATTTGAGATCTAGACTTGTTATCTAGTCTCTTCCACCCCTGAGATCTTCAACCATCTTTTACATCGCTGCAAATTAAGCACCAGTCACTTTCTATTTTTAAACTCTTCAAGCATTTTCACTTTTCTGTTTGAGACCTACTTCAATTCAATTCATCCTCTACTTTCCTGTTTAATGCAATTTACTTGTTCTTGTTTAAATTCTGCAATCCCAGCTCCCAATTCCTTTTATAAATCAAGCAATTTATATTTCTTGCACTTTAAGTTTCAGCCATTTACATTTCTTGCAATCTAAGTTTCTGCAATTTACATTACTTGCACTTTAAGATTCTGCTTCTTTACTTTCCTGCTCTTTAATTTACTGCATTTTACCCCACTCCCTTTACATTGCAAGCAATTTAGTTTCTGCCAATTACAAACAACTCAATGATGCCAGGGCATCTTGGCCAGTTTCACTGACCTTTTCTTTACTGTTTTTAGGATAGTTTCATACATTTCTTTAGGAAATAAGCTAGTTTTGGGTAAATATTCACTTATGCCTTGATTCAAGCATACATTGTGCATTTTACATAATTTTATGAGGATTTTGCATAAGTTTAGTGACAAATATTATGTTGCATTACTCATGACTTGGACTAGAGCTTTGATGCACTTTATTGCTTGATTTCAGGACCAAAAAGGAAGCAAGAAAAGGGGAGGTAACTTGCAAGATTAAAGAGAAAAGTGATTGCCAATAACATTCTCAAAAAGCCATCAATGCCCACGTTAGAGAGTCACGTTAACCAAGTTAACGTGAACTCTAACGTGGAGAAAAGAAGTTGAGCCAACGTTAGTGACACTCAACATTGTCACTAATGTTGGCAATTACTCATAAGTGGCCACGTTAGAAGCCAAATTAACCTAGTTAACGTGGCCTCTAACGTTAAGGGGGGGAAGAAAAGCCAACGTTAGTGACACTCAACATTGTCACTAACGTTGGCCTATGGTGCAAAGTACCACGTTAACTCCCACGTTAACTTGGTTAACGTGGGAACTAACGTAGAGGATGAAGAGTTGTCGACAACGTTAGTGACACTCAACATTGTCACTAACGTTGAAGCAACCGCACGACCCCCAAGAGTCACGTTAACTTCCACGTTAACTTGGTTAACGTGGAAGCTAACGATGAAAAATGAAGGATGAGCCAACGTTAGTGACACTCAACATTGTCACTAACGTTGGGATGGCTAAAGATGGCTACGTTAGAGGCCATATTAACCTAGTTAACGTGGACTCTAACGTGAGACCCAGGGGCACATTGGAACGTTAGTGACAATGTTGAGTGTCACTAACGTTCTCGAAGGTTGGCAAGGACCACGTTAGAAGCCACGTTAACCTAGTTAACGTGGGCTTTAACGTGAAACAAGAAGGGGCACACTGGAACGTTAGTGACAATGTTGAGTGTCACTAACGTTCTCGAAGGATTAACAAGGCAACGTTAAAAGCCACGTTAACCTAGTTAACGTGGGTTTTAACGTAAGGCAAAGGGGTGCATTGGAACGTTAGTGACAATGTTAAGTGTCACTAACGTTCTCGAACTTATATTCTCACTAAATATTAACACCCCTAACGTCCTGAGCTGAAGTCTCTGCCCACTTAGCACTTTCTCTCTGCAAGTAAAGCCAAGCCCAAATGAAGAAAAGAACTGCTTCAAACTCAAGATCCAAAGGCCCAAGACTTGAAGAGTAAACTAGAAGCTGAGAAGAGTAGTATATATAGGAGTAGCTTTGAATTGTAAAGGAGTTCTGGAGGCTGAGGGAACTACTCTCTGTATTTTACTTTCTTTGCAATTTATAGTTTTATGATGTATTCTCCATCTTTGTTTTCATTTTCAAGAGCTATGAACAACTAAACCCCTTTCATTGGGTTAGGGAGCTCTGTTGTAATTTGATGGATCAATACTAATTTTCATTATTCTTCTTCTATCTTTCCTCTTCATTTTACTTGAAAGCTTTCGATCTTCATCCCATTGAGTAGTTATCTTGGAAGAGAAGCTATTCAAACTTGGATCTCTTTTGAACCTTGAAAGAGGAATGAAGAGATCAAGCTAGAAATGGTTTCTCATGCTGGACCAAATTGGGTTTGGATGGGTATGTGACTATAACCCTCTCAGTACTTGGTTTGGGAAATACATGTGGTATAATCAGTGACCATACTTCATCTCTTCTCATGAGCAATTGACCAAGGAATTGGCTATTGATCAAGATTTGAGAGATTGAATTGCAAGAAATTGTAATTCAATCACTTAAGATTGCCAAGGAGATCAATGAGTGCATTGATTGAGGAAGAGATGAAAATGAACTTGATCCGGAGAATTGCAACATCTCCTAAGCCCAATAAACTCCCCATCTCTGATCTTACCCATTCTCTTTAATTTCTGTCATTTACTTTTATGAGCGAATCCCCCATTCCCATTTACAATTCTACAATTTATTTCCAGTCATTTAATTCTAGCATTTACTTTTCTGTTATTTACATTGCCGCCATTTTAATTTCTGCAACTCTCAACCTAAACTCTGGATTCGATCAACTAGAACATTCTTCTAATTAAAGTTGCTTGATCAATCAATCCCTGTGGGATTTGACCTCACTCTATTATGAGTTTTTACTTGACGACAACTTCGGTACACTTGCCGAAGGGAGATTTGTTGAGAGACAAGTTTTCCGTGCATCAAGTTTATGGCGCCGTTGCCGGGGATTGATTGTGCATCAACAATGATTAAATTGGAAGATCACTAGATTGAGCATTTTTATTTTGTGAATTTCATTTTTCTGTTTGAGTGATTTACTTCTTGTTTTAGTTAAACTTCTTCCCTTCTCCCTCTACCCGTTTGTTTTTCTTTGTTATTTTCAATTCTGTTTGCTAACCCACTAACTGTTTGATATATTGCATCACCCACAACTAACAATAACTCTGACACAAATACTGTCTGCGCCTATTTTCTTTGCTTGTACTTGTTGGTTGTATGACAGGGAGAAGAAGCGGGGCTTCAACTTCCTTTGATTCTGAACCTGAAAGAACCTTCCTTAGACTAAGGAGGGAGGCAAAAGAAAAACGTGTAGTTGGTGCTGAAGAAGAGGAGGAACACTTTGAGGAATACTTTGAACCTAACATGGAAGAAAACATGGAAAATCATCATGAATAAGAGACTCACAACCATGGCAGAGGAGGTGGATCAAATCATGCTGGGGAAGATAGAAGAGTTTTGGGCTCTTACATCAATCCAAACCCAGGCAATTGTGGAAGTAGCATCCAAAAGCCAACAATCCATGCCAACAACTTTGAACTTAAACCACAGCTCATCACCCTTGTTCAGAACAACTGTTCATTTGGAGGAAGTGTTCAAGAAGACCCCAATCAACATTTAACCACCTTCCTGAGAATATGTGACACAGTAAAGTCTAATGGTGTTCATCCTGACGCCTATAGACTACTCTTATTTCCCTTCTCACTCAGGGACAAGGCAGCCAAGTGGCTGGAATCCTTCCCAAGGGAGAGCTTGACAACTTGGGAAGATGTGGTGAACAAATTCTTAGCAAGATTCTACCCTTCTCAATGAATCAATAGGCTGAGAGCTGAGGTTCAAACTTTCAGGCAACAAGATGGTGAGACTCTATATGAAGCATGGGAGTGGTTCAAGGACTTAACAAGGAGGTGTCCATCTGACATGTTCAACGAATGGGTCCAGCTGCACATTTTCTATGAAGGGCTCTCTTATGAGTCAAAGAAGGCAGTAGACCATTCATCTGGAGGATCCTTGAACAAGAAAAAGACCATTGAGGAAGCCATAGATGTTATTGAAACAGTAGCAGAAAACGACTACTTATATGCTTCCGAAAGAGGGAACACAAGAGGAGTGATGGAGCTAAACAATGTAGATGCTCTGTTGGCCCAAAACAAGCTCATTACCCAGCAGCTGGCTGACCTCACCAAGAATATGGAGAGGAACCAAGTAGCAGCAATCTCCACTTCGTCAACAACACAAGAAGGAGTGAATGAAGAAGTAGAGGGGAGTCAGGAGCAAGCCAATTACATTGGGAATTCACCAAGGAAAAACTATGATCCATACTCCAAGACTTACAACCCCTGGATGGAGAAACCACCCAAAATTTGGGTGGGGAAGAGAGCAAGATCAAAAGCAATTCACCCAGAGGACATCTCAACACCCCCACAACAACACTTCTCCACACACTCATCAAAACCAAAACAGCACATCTGATCCGAACCACTCATCAATCGATGACAAGCTCTCTAAGATCGAAACCTTCATCGAAGGAATATGCAGAGACATTCAAGACAGTAAAGCATTCAGAGAGGAAGTGCAGTCAAACATGCAGAATCAAAATGCTGCCATCAAAAAACTGGAAACACAAATCAGCTATCTGTTTAAGCAGCTCCCTAACCACAATTTTTGCTATGATGCCCATTCAAGCAAAAGGGAGGAGTGTCAAGCTATCACACATAGGAGTGGGAAGGAACTGAAGGAACATCCCCAAAAACCTCAAGAAGAAAGCTCAAATGAAAAGGGAGAAGAGCAAGATGGAATGCAACCCCACACGCCAAGTTTGCAGAAAGAAAAAAAGATACCCCAACTGAACATCTCAAGAGCTCCATACTCCCAGCTATTGAAGAAAAAGGAAGATGACAACCAGTTCTTGAGATTTTTGGAAATCTTTAAGAAGCTACAAATCAACATACCATTTGCTGAAGCCATAGAACAAATGCCACTTTATGCCAAGTTTTTGAAGGAGCTAATGACTAAGAAGAGAAGCTGGAAGAACAATGAGACTGTGATACTAACTGAAGAGAGCAGTGCTATCATTCAGCCTAAACTACCTCAGAAACTGAAGGATCCTGGGAGTTTTCAGATCCCTTGCATTATAGGAGAAATCACAGTAGAAAAGGCTCTCTGTGACTTAGGGGCCAGCATCAATTTGATGTCAGTAGCTATGATGAGAAAGATGAAAATTGAGGAGGCTAAACCAACAAAAATAGCTCTACAACTAGCAAACCGGTCGTTCAAATTCCCTCACGGGATACTAGAGGATTTGCTAGTAAAAGTAGGAGATTTCATATTCCCAGCAGATTTTGTGGTGCTGGACATGCAGGAAGACGCCAAGACCTCCATCATCTTGGAAAGGCCATTCTTGGCCACTGCTGGAGCTGTCATTGATGTTCAGAAGGGTGACCTCACCCTGAGATTACACAATGAAAAGATGACATTCAATGTGTTCAAGGCCATAAGTTATCCACCGGAACAATTGGGGGAATGCATGAGGTTAGATGCACTGGAGGATGAAGTGGAGGAGAAATTTGAAGAAGATGAACCTGAAGAAAACGAGAGATTGGTGGAGGAAGAATCTGAATCAAGTGAAGAGGTAGTTACAGCAGAAATACATATACCAGATGCACCAAAGGAAGGGAACGAAAAATCAGAAGCACCCAAACCTGAACTCAAAGCATTGCCACCCACTCTCAAATATGCATATCTAGGAGAAAATGAAAACTACCCAGTGATCATAAATTCATCCCTTAGTCAAGATCAAGAGGACGAGCTACTCAAGGTGCTGCGGGAGCATAAGGATGCCATTGGATAGACCTTTGCTGACTTGAAAGGAATCAGTTCAGCCATATGCATGCATAAAATACTGTTGGAAGATGATGCCAAGCCATCAATTCAATCCCAAAGAAGGCTGAACCCAATCATGAAGGAAGTGGTACAAAAAGAGGTTATGAAGCTTTGGCAAGGAGGAGTCATATACCCAATTTCGGACAGCCCTTGGGTTAGCCCCATACATGTTGTGCCAAAGAAGGGAGGGATCACTGTGGTTACCAATGAGAAGAACGAGCTCATACCTACAAGGACCGTCACAGGATGGCGGATGTGCATAGACTACAGGAAACTAAATGAGGCTACACGAAAGGACCATTTTCCCCTTCCATTCATGGATCAGATGTTGGAAAGACTTGCAGGGCACGCATATTATTGTTTTCTCGACGGTTATTCAGGATATAACCAAATAGTGGTTGATCCAAGAGACCAAGAGAAAACCTCATTTACCTGTCCGTATGGAGTGTTTGCCTATAGGCGCATGCCATTTAGATTATGCAATGCCCCTGCAACTTTCCAATGCTGCATGCTTTCTATCTTTTCAGATATGATAGAAAAATTCATTGAAGTTTTTATGGATGATTTCTCGGTATTCGGAGATTCTTTTCCTAGTTGCCTACATCACCTCGCCTTGGTATTGAAAAGATGCCAAGAGACCAATTTGGTCTTGAACTGGAAAAAATGCCACTTCATGGTGACAGGAGGAATAGTCCTTGGTCACAAGGTCTCTCACCAAGGCATTGAGGTTGATAGAGCTAAAGTAGAACTTATTGAAAAACTACCCCCACCCAGTGATGTCAAGGCAATTAGAAGTTTTTTAGGGGATGCTGATTTTTACAGAAGGTTCATTAAAGATTTTTCAAAGATAGCCAAGCCCTTAAGCAATCTCCTTGTATCTGATACACCATTCATTTTTTATGAAACATGCATGCTAGCATTTGCACATTTGAAAATGAGGTTATCCTCTGCTCCTATCATTTCCCCACCTGATTGGAACCTACCATTTGAATTGATGTGTGATGCATCTGATTTTGCAGTTGGGGCAGTGTTAGGACAAAGGAAAGATAACCTAGTTCGTGTGATATACTATGCTAGCAAAGTCCTTAATGAAACTCAAAGAAATTATACCACTACTGAAAAAGAATTGCTAGCAATAGTTTTTGCATTTGACAAATTTAGATCATACCTCATTGGTGCTAAAGTGATTGTTTTTACAGATCACACAGCACTTAAGTATTTGTTTGCCAAGCAAGAATCAAAGCCAAGACTAATAAGGTGGATCTTACTGTTGCAGGAATTTGATATTGAAATCAGAGACAAGAAAGGAGTGGAGAACAAGGTGGCAGATCACCTCTCCAGAATCCCTCATGAGCAAGGTGGAGAAGATGATACAAATATGAACAAGCTCTTCCCCAATGAGCAGTTGATGACAGTTCGCAAAGCACCATGGTTCGCAGATATTGCAAATCTCAAGGCAACTGGGGCATTACCCCCAGGGATCAATAAACATCAAAAGAGGAAGCTCATGAATGATGCAAAATACTTTGTCTGGGACGAGCCATATCTCTTCATGAAATGTTCGGATGGAATTCTTAGAAGATGTATTTCGGAAGAGGAAGGGAGAGAAGTCCTGTGGAACTGCCACGGTTCATGCTATGGCGGGCACTTTAGAGGGGACAGAACTGCAGCAAAGGTGCTACAAAGCGGATTCTTTTGGCCCACCCTTTTCAAGGATGCCAAGGAACTAGTGAAAAGCTGCAATGAATGCCAAAGAGCTGGAAACCCGCCCAAAAGAAACGCCATGCCACAAAATTTCATCTTGGAACTGGAACTGTTTGATGTGTGGGGGATTGATTTCATGGGACCATTCCTAACCTCATATGCAAACAAATACATCCTGGTAGCAGTGGATTATGTTTCCAAGTGGGTAGAGGCTATTGCAACCCCAACTAATGATAACAAGGTAGTCATGAACTTCCTCAGGAAGAATATCTTTAGCCGGTTTGGAGTCCCAAGAGCCCTCATCAGTGATGGAGGGAGCCACTTTTGTAACAAACCACTAGAAGCTCCCAGGAGTTTCGAAAAAGGGTAGCAAGTACTCCTTTACAATTCTAAATTAAGGCTGTTCCCAGGAAAACTCAAGTCGAGGTGGTCCGGACCTTTCATGGTTACAAAAGTATCACCATATGGCCACATCGAAATCACGGATGAAGGTTCAGGGAGGACGTTTACAATGAATGGACAAAGACTCAAGCATTATCTGGGCAACATGGGGGAAAACTCCAGAGTAAAATACCACCTCAAGTAATCAAGGACTCGTCGAGCTAGCGACGATAAAAGAGCGCTCTGTTGGGAGGCAACCCAACCTCAGGTAGTTTCACTTTCATCTTTATTTCAATAAAAATCACAAAGTTGTTTCCCCTGTATTGTAAGGAGCTAAGTTTGGTGTTCAACACCAGAACAATCCAAGAGTGATAGTGTAGTTCTAAGTTTGGTGTTTCACTAAAGGACATTGGTTAGAATTACACTCCACTCCAAAAGAACATTACTAGCTCCATCCAATCAAGAGAAACCACTTAGATGTAGTTAGACTATAGGTGATCATTGCTTTATTGATAACAAGATATGAGGGTCTCTGCATATATGTAATGTCTTGTACTGGGCAAAGAACTAAGTTTGGTGTTCACACACCAAATTGAGTTCAAGAGGCACAAGAATACTTGTAAGCTAACTATATCTCAAGTGCTTTGGGAACAAGCAACTTCCAGTAACCTTGCAGGAATCTTATAAGGAAATGGTGCAACTTCACCCAAAGAAGCGAGGCAGCAAAAACTAGATGATGACAAAGAGAGAGGGGGACCAGAGATCATCAACCAAAGGTTGTATTGTTACCTAATTCCATTGTACTCAGAATCGTTGAAAGTTGGAAGCTCGAATGCACTTCTGATTTATAGTTACTCTTAGTTGAACCCTTTTTAAATTCTGTCTTTTAAGTTCTGAATAGGTCTATGTGCACTAGTCTTTATGTCACTGCATCATTACTTCCCTTTCTTGTAAGCTTGTCCCTTTTAAATCAAATTGAAGAAGAGAATGATTATATTTTTAAAAGACCAGAGTAGGGTTCCTAATGTGGAGGTGCATTCATGAATCTTTGGGGTAGTCATAAGTTAGCTAAGTTGGTTCAACCACAAGGTTAGGAGGACAACTATCTATCCTGAATACTTGACTTTGGAGATACTCATGAGACTAAGTTAATAACAAGATCCTAAGAAGAGAAAAGGGAAAGAACAATGGAAGTGAAAAACAAAAGAAAAAGAGTAAGCAACAAGGCTAGGCATCAATGGTTTTAATCTTGAGGCAAGTGTCTGTGGTGTTCCTGTGTGAGGGATCTACTTGGATGAATAAGCTCTTAGGGGTGCTTTATTACTTGGTAACTGGGGTTAACTAACCCGGGATTATCAGCTGAAAATCCACTATCAAGAGTAACCCTCACTACAGAGCATTTAGTAACCCAAAGAGGTGCTGGACACCAAGGTCTCAAGAAAAGAAAATAAATAAACTATATGCCTGTGGTGTGTATGTATGGGGGAGAAACTTGAGGGAGTAAGTCCTTAGGGGTGCTTCAACACCTAGCACCTTGAACCAACTGGTTCGGGAGTGTTGGTTGAAAGCTTATCTTAAAGAGTTGCCCCCTTACAGAGCACTTAGCCTAAATAACACAAATAACCACTGAAATAACAATAAAAGGATCAATGAATAAAAGTCTCATGAGATATAAAAAAAGTAAGTGTTTAGGGACATGATAAAGGTCTGAAAGCCAGTAATAGAATGAACCTAAGTTGCTATGCATGAAACCACCATAAAATCAGTAATATGACTTCCACAAGGATGACTCATTCCTCTGGATATTCCATTCATCATTCTCTTGTTCCAGTACTTGCTTAGGGACAAGCAAGCTTTAAGTTTGGTGTTGTGATGCTAGGGCATCTTGGCCAGTTTCACTGACCTTTTCTTTACTGTTTTTAGGATAGTTTCATACATTTCTTTAGGAAATAAGCTAGTTTTGGGTAAATATTCACTTATGCCTTGATTCAAGCATACATTGTGCATTTTACATAATTTCTTGAGGATTTTGCATAAGTGTAGTGACAAATATTATGTTGCATTACTCATAACTTGGACTAGAGCTTTGATGCACTTTATTGCTTGATTTCAGGACCAAAAAGGAAGCAAGAAAAGGGGAGGTAACTTGCAAGATTAATGAGAAAAGTGATTGCCAATAACATTCTCAAAAGGCCATCAATGCCCACGTTAGAGAGTCACGTTAACCAAGTTAACGTGAACTCTAACGTGGAGAAAAGAAGTTGAGCCAACGTTAGTGACACTCAACATTGTCACTAACGTTGGCAATTACTCATAAGTGGCCACGTTAGAAGCCACGTTAACCTAGTTAACGTGGCCTCTAACGTTAACGGGGGGAAGAGAAGCCAACGTTAGTGACATTCAACATTGTCACTAACGTTGGCCTATGGTGCAAAGTACCACGTTAACTCCCACGTTAACTTGGTTAACGTGGGAACTAACGTAGAGGATGAAGAGTTGTCGACAACGTTAGTGACACTCAACATTGTCACTAACGTTGAAGCAACCACACGACCCCCAAGAGTCACGTTAACTTCCACGTTAACTTGGTTAACGTGGAAGCTAACGATGAGAAATGAAGGATGAGCCAACGTTAGTGACACTCAACATTGTCACTAACGTTGGGATGGCTAAAGATGGCTACGTTAGAGGCCACGTTAACCTAGTTAACGTGGACTCTAACGTGAGACCCAGGGGCACATTGGAACGTTAGTGACAATGTTGAGTGTCACTAACGTTCTCGAAGGTTGGCAAGGACCACGTTAGAAGCCACGTTAACCTAGTTAACGTGGGCTTTAACGTGAAACAAGAAGGGGCACACTGGAACGTTAGTGACAATGTTGAGTGTCACTAATGTTCTCGAAGGATCAACAAGGCAATGTTAAAAGCCACGTTAACCTAGTTAACGTGGGTTTTAACGTAAGGCAAAGGGGTGCATTGGAACATCAGTGACAATGTTAAGTGTCACTAACGTTCTCGAACTTATATTCCCACTAAATATTAACACCCCTAACGTCCTGAGCTGAAGTCTCTGCCCACTTAGCACTTTCTCTCTGCAAGTAAAGCCAAGCCCAAATGAAGAAAAGAACTGCTTCAAACTCAAGATCCAAAGGCCCAAGACTTGAAGAGTAAACTAGAAGCTGAGAAGAGTAGTATATATAGGAGTAGCTTTGAATTGTAAAGGAGTTCTGGAGGCTGAGGGAACTACTCTCTGTATTTTACTTTCTTTGCAATTTCTAGTTTTATGATGTATTCTCCATCTTTGTTTTCATTTTCAAGAGCTATGAACAACTAAACCCTTTTCATTGGGTTAGGGAGCTCTGTTGTAATTTGATGGATCAATACTAATTTTCATTATTCTTCTTTTATCTTTCCTCTTGATTTTACTTGAAAGCTTTCGATCTTCATCCCGTTGAGTAGTTATCTTGGAAGAGAAGCTATTCAAACTTGGATCTCTTTTGAACCTTGAAAGAGGAATGAAGAGATCAAGCTAGAAATGCTTTCTCATGCTGGACCAAATTGGGTTTGGATGGGTATGTGACTATAACCCTCTCAATACTTGGTTTGGGAAATGCATGTGGTATAATCAGTGACCATACTTCATCTCTTCTCATGAGTAATTGACCAAGGAATTGGCTATTGATCAAGATTTGAGAGATTGAATTGCAAGAAATTGTAATTCAATCACTTAAGATTGCCAAGGAGATCAATGAGTGCATTGATTGAGGAAGAGATGAAAATGAACTTGATCTGGAGAATTGCAACATCTCCTAAGCCTAATGAACTCCCCATCTCTGATCTTACCCATTCTCTTTAATTTGCATTTACAATTCTGCAATTTATTTCCAGTCATTTACTTCCAGTCCTTTAATTCTAGCATTTACTTTTCTGTTATTTACATTCTCGCCATTTTAATTTCTGCAACTCTCAACCCAAACTCTGGATTCAAAAAACTAGAACATTCTTCTAATTAAAGTTGCTTGATCAATCAATCCCTGTGGGATTCGACCTCACTCTATTGTGAGTTTTTACTTGACGACAACTTCGGTACACTTGCCGAAGGGAGATTTGTTGAGAGACAAGTTTTCCGTGCATCACACAACCAATACTTGATTTGCTTGACTAAATCAACCACTAAACTAAAATTGCTCAATCCTTCAATCCCTGTAGGATCGACCTCACTCATGTGAGTTATTATTACTTGATGCGACCCGGTACACTTGCTAGTGAGTTTCGTGTTGGATCGTTTTCCACACATCAGTTTTCATGGATGATTTTTCTATCTTTGGCAATTCATTTAACACTTGCTTACATCATTTAACTCTTGTTTTGAAAAGATGCCAAGAAACTAATCTGGTATTGAATTGGGAGAAATGACATTTCATGGTTCCTTAAGGGATAGTTCTTGGGCATAAAGTTTCAAGCAAAGGTATAGAAGTTGACAAAGCAAAAATAGAAATCATTGAAAAGCCTCCTATACCTGTTAATGTGAAAGCAGTAAGGAGTTTTCTTGGACATGCTGGTTTTTACAGGAGATTCATCAAAAATTTTTCAAAAATAGCAAAACCATTGAGCAATTTGCTAATGATTTATAGTCCTTTCATCTTTGATGACAATTGCAAGCATGCCTTTGAAACTTTAAAGAGAAAACTCATTACAGCACCAATCATCACACCCCCTGATTGGGAATTACCTTTTGAACTTATGTGTGATGCAAGTGACTTTGCAATTGGTGCTTTATTGGGGCAAAAGAAAGATAAACTGCATCATGCTATATACTATGCTAGCAAGGTGTTGAACGAAGCACAGAAAAATTATACCACCACAGAGAAAGAGCTCTTGGCAATTGTATATGCAATTAATAAATTTAGACAATACTTGATTGGTTCAACGGTTATAGTATATACTGATCATGCTGCTCTCAAGTATCTTATGTCTAAACAGGATTCAAAGCCAAGGCTTATTAGGTGGGTGTTGCTACTACAAGAGTTTGACATTGAAGTGAGAGATAGGAAAGGGAATAAGAACCAAGTAGCAGACCACTTGTCAAGGCTACCACAAGAGGCTAATCAAGCTCCACATTCAGTGAATGAAAACTTTCCAAATGAACACCTCTTACAAATCCAACAAGCCCCCTGGTTTGCAGACATTGCAAACTACAAGGTTGGAAGGAGATCCCTCAAGAGTTCACCAAGCATCAAGTGAAGAAGCTGCTCAATGAAGCCAAAAAATTCTTATGGGATGAACCATTCTTATTCAATAGGTGTCCAGATGGAATGATTAGGAAATGTGTTCCTGAGAGTGAGATGAGAGACATACTATGGCATTGTCATGGTTCAGCGTATGGTGGACACTTTGGACTAGAAAGAACAGCAGCCAAAGTACTTCAAAGTGGATTTTATTGGCCAACCATCTTCAAGGATGCTAGAGAGTTTGTTCATCAATGTAATGAGTGCCAAAGAGCTGGAGGATAAACAAGAAGGAATGAGATGCCTCAGAACTACATCTTGGAGGTAGAACTCTTTGATCTGTGGGGAATAGATTTTATGGTCTCCTTTCCACCATCATATTCTTTCAAATACATACTTGTGGCAGTAGAGTATGTCTCAAAGTGAGCGGAGGCCATAGCAACAACCACATGTGATGCACAAATTGTCCTTCAATTCTTTAAGAAGCACATTTTTACTAGATATGGAGTGCCTAAGGGTCTTGTCAGTGATGGTGGTAGTCACTTTTGCAACAAACAGATGGAGAAACTACTTCACAAGTATGGGGTGATGTACAAAGTAGCTACTCCATACCATCCACAGACCAATGGCCAAGCAGAGCTTGCAAATAGGGAGTTGAAGAGGATTTTGGAGAAAACAGTGGGGAGCACAAGAAAGGATTGGGCCAGGAAATTAGAAGATGCTCTCTGGGCATATAGGACAACCTTCAAAACTCCTCTTGGAAGGTCACCTTTTCAATTGTTGTATGGCAAGTCGTGTCACCTTCCTGTAGAGCTTGAACACAAAGCTTTCTGGACCACTAAACTCTTCAACTTTGATTATCAAGCAGTAGGAGAGAAGAGGTTATTGCAATTAAATGAGTTGAATGGGTTTAGATTGGAAGCCTATGAAATTGCTAAGATATACAAGGAAAAAACTAAGAGATGGCATGACAGAAGGATCTCAAAGAAGGAGTTCAAACCAGGACAGCAAGTACTCTTGTACAACTCCAAACTCAAAGTTTTCCCTAGCAAACTCAAGTCTTAACGGACTGGCCCCTACCTAGTGACAAAGGTTCTTCCTTGTGGAAGCCTTGAATTGCTAGATGAAGCAACAAAGAACAATTTCACAGCAAATGGTCACAGGGCAAAGCACTACTTGGGAGGCCATTGGGACAAAGAGAAAGAGATTTAGAAATTAAGCTGAGCAAGAATGTAGGATGTCAAGCTAGTGACATTAAAAGAGCGCTTGTTGGGAGGCAACCCAACTAAAGGTAGTTTTCTTCTCTTAACTATTTCAATAAGAAGGTTAAGTAGTTTTATCTGTATTACAAGGAGCTAAGTTTGGTGTTGCACACCAAAACAATTTAAGGATGAATGAAGGATGCTAAGTTTGGTGTTCCACCAAAAATCTCATTTAAAAACACATTTCAACCCTCTGCATAACTGGTTACTAGCTCCAAGAAATCAAGAAAACCACTAAACAACTGTATGTTTTCTAGTTTTTAGCTGCATTACTTTCAACAAAAGCAAAAGGTGTAACTGATGCAGCATAGACAGTAGCAAGGGACTAAGTTTGTTGTTCTCCACCAATAGCTCATGCATGCTAATCATTTGTCTAAGTGTTTGGAAAAGCAAGCAACTTCTAATAATTATGCAGGAAAGACACTCAGCCTCTTAAAAGAATCATCACCAAAGGAAATGCAAAAGTAAGAGATGACGATGACAAAAGGAAAGATGCAAGACACTCTTGAGAGGTTGTATTGTCACAAAATTCACTATGCCTTGAAATGTTCTATATGAGAAGTTGCTGTTTGCCTTTATGTTTAGTTCAAATAATACAAATTTTGATGTCTGCACTAGTTTAAATGCTTGTTATCACTCATCTGCTAAATCATGTTTTGTTTCCCTTCTGTATCAATAAGAGAAAATGTTTGAAATAGAGAGTAAGTGTTCAATGTTGTAGGAATTAGAATGAGACTTATGGTGGTGATTGCTTGATTAAATGGAAAGCTCAATAATAAAAGCTGCATAATAGAGTGGTCTTTGTAGTGTGAACTTGATTGCTGTCATAAAACCTTTCATTAATGAAATTCCCTGGAAAATGAAGCAAAGTAAGAAAGAAAAAGAAAAGAAAAGCCAAGAATTGGCAAAGAAACAAACAATAAGGCTAGACACCAATAGCTTGGACCTTAGGACATATGTCTGTGGTGCTTTTTGTACTAGGATATGCTTGGATAATTAGGTTCTGAGGAGTCTTTTAAAACTTGGTAACTTGAATTAACTAATCCGGTACCAACCAAAAGTCCACTATCAAGAGCAACCTAGTTACAAAGCATTTAGTGATCCAAAGAGATGCTGGGCATCAATGTTCCTAAGAGGATTTGTTAGCCAAGTGTTTATAGTGAAGAAGTATTGAGCAAAATTAAGCCAAAAGGCTGCTGCAACATTTGACACTAAGTTATCATTAAGAAATAAGCTTTCTAAGCAAAAGAAAGAAGAAAAAACCGAAAAGGGATCAATCAAAGAGCTAGGCATTATGACAGCAACTCTAGTGAATCCTCAAAGAAGCATTTCTTATCTATCAGCAAATAATAAGTGAGCTGCATTCTTGTCTGCTTGCTTGGGGAAAAGCAAGGTTTAAGTTTGGTGTTGTGATGACAAGTCATCTTATGCTAGTTTTACAAGCATTTTTCATTAGTTTCATTAGGTTTTTTGCACTTTCTTGCACAATAAGTAAGTAATTGGAGTGGATTTTCATGCTCATGTTGAATCAATCAAACATCATTTATTTTACACAAAATCATAGGTTTTTATACTAGAATTAATCGATTTTTTAAATAATGCAAAGATCCAGTTATTTTGGTGGAACTTTGATTAGTTGTTTGGTTGCTTGTAGGTGAAGAAATGATGGAAAGAGAAATTTTTGGCACACTTTTGAAGTTTGAGCATGCTTTGGACCTTAGGCCATGCTTTAAAAAGCGTGGCCTATGAAAATAAAGTGTGGCCCATGACAATAAAGCGTTGCACTCGAAGAAGGAACCAACATGCCAAGGCACAGTGTTCAAAGAAGAGAACGCTACGTTGCCTTTCTTTCACTTTTTCGTCACATTCTTGGCAAAGAAGCAAGGCATGCACAAAGCAAAACAAAGGGGTAGCATTTGGAAATATGAACGCTACGCTCCATTTTTGCCACTTTCTCGTGGACCTTGGCTTGGAAGCAAAGATCCTTGGCTAGCGTTCAAAGGAGTGAACGCTACGCTCACTTTCTTTCCCTTTTTCGTGATGCTAGCCAAGGGAAGCAAAAAGTGCACCAGACATGCGCTGGCCAAGGCTCGAAGACGTACCAAATTGGCTAGCCAAGGAAGGAGCGCTCAAAAATTCGAGCGTAGCGCTCCCTTTTGCCAACTTTTTCGTGCCTCTCAACCTTGGAAGGAAGGCTCAGCATCATGTAGCGTTCACAATTTGAACGTAGCGTTCAAAGTGTGAATGCTATGGACAAGGAGCTATGGGCAAGGAGGCTTGGCACATGACAAGGCTAAGTGAACGTAGCGTTCACAAGACCAAACGGAGTGCTCCCATGGGAGCTGACTCATGCCTCCAACCCAACTTGAACCAAAGCCAACCGGACCCATCCTTCTTCAAATCCATATTTCATTCAAGGCCAACTTTGAAAAGCCCACTCCAAACTTTGAAGACCAAAATTAAAAGTGTATAAATAGGATTAAGTTTGATTTGTAAAGGACCTTTAGCTCATTTTTTAGTTTTCACTTTTAATTTGCAATTGTTTTTGAATTTGGGATTTGGGAATTGGATCTGAGTTTTCCTTCTGCAACTTCTACTTTCTACTTTTGGATTTTGAATTGAGATTGAAAAGCTCCATTGATTCCTGATCTGAGAATCATCTTTGCTTTTCTTTCATATACTCTTGGGAATTTGAGAAGTGGATCTAAGTTTTGTTTGCTGTTTTCAATTTCATTTTCTTCTGCAATCTCTTTTCTGCTTGATCAAGAGAGAAATTGAGATCTAGATCTGCTTTCTAACCTCACTGCTCTTCTTCGATCTTTAATTTCACTTTAGAATTTCATAATTGATTCAAGTTTTCTTACTGTTTTGTTTCATGAAGCAATTTTCCATTTCTATTCTTGCTTCTGAGATCCAGATTTGAATTCTTGCATCTCATAGCCCTTTGATTTACTTTAATTTGCAATTCTTAGTCTAATTCTGAATCCCAATACCCAAATCCTTTTACTCTTCAAGCAATTTACATTTCTCAGCAATTTAGATTCAGCAATTTACATTTCTTGCACTTTAAGTTTCTGCAATTTACTTTTCTTGCAAATTAAGTTTCAGCTCTTTTACTTTCTTGCACTTTAAGTTTCTGCAATTTACATATTCAGCACCTTTAGATTCAATCAATTTACATTCTGCAACCTTTACTTTCTTGAAATTTTACTTCTGTTAATCAAAATCACTCAAATCATCAAATATTCGCTTAACTAAATTCATCACTTAACTAAAATTGCTCAATCTATCAATCCCTGTGGGATAGACCTCACTCTTGTGAGTAATTACTACTTGATGCGACCCAGTACACTTACCGATGAGTTTTGTGTGGAATCATTTTTCCCTCATCATGAACATGATGTGTATAGGTAATGAAAGGGGAGTCACGGGTGTGGGGGGTTGTAAGGGTATGGTCAAAGGTTTGGTTTCAGAATGAATATATAGGGAAGGACAAAAGAAAGTTGGATGGGATTTAAGGATGTAAAATATGGGAAATGGAATATGTCAGGGGCGTGGGGACTAAATCAGTGGGATTTGGTTTTGAATATATGAGATTTCTTTTAGAATTGGCCAAATCAAGTGAGCTGGCACCAAACTTGGAAAGATTGGAGTTTGGCACTGTGAATCCCGAAAAGCATTGCTCCTCTTGGCGCCAAACTTGGTGCAGCCCAAGTTTGGCGCCACTACAAACTTTTTTTATCACGTCAAACTTCAGGGGGGCCAAGTTTGATGCCCTCCCTGACTGAGAGTAGTTCTCCAAGAAATGCTTGATGGTGGCGCCAAATTCCAAGAAGCCAAGTTTGGCACCACCCCCTTCCCCTTTTTCTTCAAAGTTATGTCAATTTCTGGCGCCAAACTTGGTGCAGCACAAGTTTGGCACCACTCCTCCAGAATGAAAACTTCCTGTATGCGCATCATGTGGCTCCAAACTTGGATATCCCAAGTTTGGCACCACCCTTCCAGAGTGCAATCACCAATATGCGTGTTGTGTCCGACGCCAAACTTGGGCTCAAAATTTCTTCTAAGTGTAATGATTCATGTTCTTAATATTCTGCATGATCAAAACATATGTAAAACAAAACAAAAATAGTAGGGATGCAAACAAAACTAAAAAAAATAAACAAATCAAATTAAAATTCAAACTTAAGGATACGAAAACATCGGGTTGCCTCCCGACAAGCGCTTTTTTAACGTCACTAGCTTGACGGTTAGTTCTGCTAGTTCAGCAGATGAGCGGACCTTTGGCGATCAATCTCGCCTCCAAAATAGTGCTTCAAACTCTGGCCATTAATGGTAAACTTTCTGTTAGAATTCTCTTCCTGAATTTCTACATGACCATACGGTGATGTCCTGGTTACCACAAACGGTCCTGACCATCAGAATTTCAGCTTCCCAGGAAAGAGTTTGAGCCTTGAATTGAACAAAAGCACCCTCTAACCTGGCTCAAAGACTCTGATGTCAATCTTCTTGTCATTCCATATCTTAGTTCTCTCCTTATAGAGCTTGGCATTCTCATAGGCCGAATATCTGAATTCATCAAGCCCATTCAACCGAAGCATCCTTTTTATTCCTGTAGCTTGAGCATCAAAGTTTAGACACTTGATTACCCAGTAAGCTCTATGCTCCAACTCAACTAGCAAGTGGCAGGATTTATCATAGACCAATTGATAAGGGGACAAGCCAATAGGAGTCTTGTAAGCTGTCCGGTATGCCCAGAAAGTATCATCAAGCTTCCTAGACCAGTCATTCCTTAAGATACTGACGGTCTTCTCCAGAATCCTTTTGAGTTCTCTATTAGAGACCTTAACCTGTCTACTTGTCTGAGGGTGATAGGCGGTTGCCACTTTATGATAGACTCTATACCTCTACAGAAGTGATTCCAGCTGTCTGTTACTGAAGTGACTTCTACATCACTAATGAGTGTCCTTGGGACACCAAACCGGCTGAAAATATATCTCTGAAGAAAGCTCATCACCACTTTGGCATCATTAGTAGGTAGAGCCACAGCTTCCACCCACTTAGACACTTAGTCAACTGCCTCCAAGATATAGTTGTTGGAATATGAGGGTGGAAAAGGTCCCATGAAGTCAATACCCCACACACACATCAAACAACTCAATCTCAAGAATCCCCTACTATGGCATCTCGTGGTTGGCAGGGAGAGTCTTAGCTCTTTCACATCTGTCATAGTTCTTCACAAATGCTCTTGAGTCCTGGAAGAGAGTCGGCCATTAAGAACCGCTCTGAAGGACCTTTGTAGCTGTCCTTTCACCACCAAAGTAGCTTCCATAATCAGAGCCATGACAGTGCCAAAGAATTTGCTGTGCTTTCTCATCTGAGACACATCTCCGGATTATACCGTCTGAGCATCTTCTAAAAAGGTATGGTTCTTCCAAAAAGTAGTATTTTGCATTAGCCAATAGCTTCTTCACTTGTTGTTTACTATACTCTTTTGGAATGAAATTCAAGACTTTATAATTTACAATGTCTGCAAACTATGGAGCCTGCTGAATGGTGAACAGTTGCTCATCTGGAAATGTCTCAGCCACAGCTGTGGATGATTGCATGCCCTCCTCAGGTTTAATCCTGGAAAGGTGGTCAGCTACTTGATTTTCTGACCCTTTCTTGTCTTTGTTCTCAATATCAAACTTTTGAAGGAGTACCACCCATCTGATTAATCTTGGTTTAGAATCTTGTTTGGTTAGAGGGTACTTCAAAGTAGCATGATCAGTATAAACAATAACCATAGACCTAATTAAATAGGACCTAAACTTATCAATAGCATACATAATAGCTAATAATTCCTTTTCTATAGTTGTGTAATTCTTCTGAGCATCATTTAACACAAGACTAGCATAGTAAATGACATGTATAAGCTTGCCATACGTCTGTCCTAAAACAGCTCCTATAGCATAATCACTAGCATCACACATTAATTCAAATGGCAAATCCCAATCAAGGGGAGCTATGATGGGAGCAGAGGTAAGGTTTGCTTTTAGAGTTTCAAAAGCATGCAGACATTCAGTGTCAAATACAAAAGGAACATCAGCAACTAGCATGTTGCTCAATGGTTTAGCAATCTTAGAAAAATCCTTTATAAATCTTCTGTAAAATGCTGCATGACCCAAAAAACTCCGGATTTTCTTAACATTAGATGGTGGTGGTAATTTTTCAATTACCTCCACCTTGGCTCTATCAACCTCAATCCTTTTTCTTGAAATCCGGTGTCCAAGAACAATACCTTCTGTAACCATAAAATGACATTTTTTCCAATTTAAAATAAGGTTTGATTCTTGACACCGTTTCAAGACCAGAGATAAATGCTTAAGGCAGGATTCAAAAGAATTACCAAAAATAGAAAAATCATCCATAAATACCTCAATAAACCTTTCAACCATATCAGAAAAAATTGAAAGCATACACCTCTGAAAAGATGCTGGGGCATTACAGAGTCTAAATTGCATTCTCCTGTTAGCAAATACTCCAAAAGGACATGTGAATGTTGTCTTCACTTGATCTTGAGGGTCCACTGCAATTTGGTTATATCCATAATATCCATCTAGAAAATAGTAAAAAGCATGACCAGCTAACCTCTCTAGCATCTGATCAATGAAAGGCAAGGGGAAGTGATCCTTCCTTGTAGCACTGCTGGGCCTCTTGTAGTCTATGCACATTCTCCATCCTGTGATGGTTCTTGTAGGAATTAGCTCATTACTTTCATTCTTGATCACTATCATCCCTCCTTTTTTGGGAATTGCCTGCACAGAACTCACCCAAGGACTATCAGAAATAGGGTATATAATGTCGGCTTCTTATAGTTTCATTACCTCTTTTTAGACCACCTCTTTCATAGTTGGATTGAGTCTCCTTTGTGGTTACAAAACCGGTTTAGCATCTTCTTCAAAAAGGATCTTGTGCATACACTTGGTGGGACTAATCCCTTTAAATCACCAATGGTCCACCCAAGAGCTGTTTTATGGCTCTTGAGCACTATAATAAGTGCCTCTTCCTCACCAGGTTTCAAGGAAGGGATAATAATCACTAGATATGAATCATTTTCACCTAAAAACACATATTTCAAAGAAGGAGGCAAAGGCTTTAGCTCAATCTTGGGGACTTCTTCCTCCACCTTAGGCATATTCACCATGCCTTTCTGGGGTGGTGAATCATCAATCTCAAGTAATTCATATTTAGAAAGAGGATCCAGAATATCATCAAGTACCTCAGCTTCTAGTACCTCTTGAACAAGTGGTTCAACAACATCAACTCTTATACGCCCTTCAGAATCATTAGGGTGTTTGAGGGCTTCAAACATATTAAGGACCACCTGTTCTTCATTGAGCCTCAGGGTTAATTCACCCTTTTGCACATCAATCAGAGCTCTACTTATAGCTAAAAAGGGTCTTCCGAGAATAATAGAGGACTTTTTACCAAAGATCAACAAGTTGAAGAGAAATACAAGTGAGTTTTACCTCCTCAATTTGGAGCTTTTTCATCGCTGAAAGTGGCATGAGGTTGATGCTAGCTCCAAGATCACACAAAGCTCTCTGAATAGTGACATCTCTAATGGTGCAAGGAATTACAAAGCTCCCTGGATCCTGCATCTTCTCATGAAGGTTGTGTTGAATAATAGCACTGCATTCCTTAGTTAACACCACTGTCTCTTTTTCCTTCCAATTCCTCTTGTTAGTCAATAGTTCTTTCATGAATTTAGCATAGAGAGGCATTTGCTCCAGAGCCTCAGCAAAAGGGATGTTGATCTATAGCTTCTTGAAGACTTCTAAAAATATAGAAATTGCTTGTCTTTGGAAGCCTTTTGAAGCCTTTGAGGATATGGCATTTTAAGCTTATACTCAGGAGCCTCTGCCAATGTAGGATGAGTGTCAAGAGAGACTGGAGCTTCTTTTTCAACTGGCTCCTCATTGACCTTAGTCTCAGAACCAGTCACTTTACCACTTCTCAATTGAATGGCCTTGCAGTCTTCTCTTGGGTTCACCACTATATCACCAGAAAATGTACTTGGAGGCCTCTCAGGTATTTGCTTGCTCAACTGGCCCACTTGCACCTCCAAGTTCCTGATGGAAGCTCTAGTTTCCTGCATAAAATTATTCAGTAGTGCTTCCCAATCAGTGTTCTTCTAGGGCTGATAATTCGCCTGTTGAGGTGATTGTTGCTGATTAGACTAAAACTGGTTGTTATTCTGATTGTTCTACTAAAAACCGCCCTGAGAATTGTTGTTAAAATTCTGGGATCTCAGAGGTTGCTCTCTCCACCCAAAATTTGGGTGATTTTTCCACCCCTGATTATAGGTCTTAGAGTATGGATCATTATTGGGGTTTCTAGGAGCATTCCTGGTGCACAAAATTGTGATTCACACTTTTCACAATTCCGCACAACTAACCAGCAAGTGCAATGGGTCGTCCAAGTAATACCTTACATGAGTGATAAACCACTATTTTATGGTTTATAATGTGTTTAATTGTGTGGTTTTATCATGATCTTTACCCTCTTATTCATATGATTAGCATGCATTTATATTTCCTTCCTAAAATTATTACATGATTGAAAACTTGCTTCCTAAAGACTTTTAATTAAATATATTAATTCTCCCTTATTCCATTCGATTCCGTGATCTATGTGTTAAGTGTTTCAGGCTTTATAGGGCATGAATGAGCTGGAGATTGGAAAAGAAGCTTGCAAAAATGGAAGGAACACGAGAAATTAAGGAGATGACCAACGAGAAGTGACGCGGCCGCATGGCTCACGCGACCGCGTGGAAGAGAGGAAATCGCAGTGACGCGGCCGAATGGCTCACGCGACTGTGCGGATTGGAATAGCACAAGTGACGCGGAGGCGTGGACGATGCGCCCGCGTGGCAAAGCAAAACGCCGAATGACGCGTCCGCATGAATGACGCGATCGCGTGACGTGCGCGATCTGCATAATCTACAGAATCGCTGGGGGCGATTTTGGGCCCTGTTTTGACCCAGTTTTCGGCCCGGAAAAGCAGACTAGAGCCAAAGGACATGCAGAAACCAAAAACAACATTCATTCTACACAGTTTTTAGTTTTAGATCTAGTTTTACTCCTCCTCTAGGTTTTCTCTCTACACATTCATAGTTCTTAGGATTTTTATTTCTATCGCTCTTTGCATTGGGATATTGAGAAGAGTTATTACCTCATCAAGACTTCGTCATTCTAGTTCGTTTTCTGTACTTGGCTTTACTCTTCCATGTCCTTTAATTTACTCAATTTTACTATTGGATTATTTTAGAATTTATTAATACAAGAGTTACTTTTATTTTTAATTGATTCCTTTGAGTTTTATTTATCATGTTTTTCTTTAATTCCCTTTCCTATGTTATGAGTTCTACATTCACAATGAGCGAGTAGTTTTCTAACTTGATGGGGAGTTGATTGAAAGGAACCCTTGAGTTGGAATGCTCAAAAGAGAGATTGTAATTGGGTTTATTGTTGATTGGCTCTCTAGTAACTAATGCCAGTCCTTCCAAGTAAGCGGATTGGGACTTGTGAATAGAAACAGCATTCCAACTTGTTTGACTTTCCCTTACCTAGTAAGGGATAACTAAACAGAACAACCTTCAATTATCAATTAATCTTGAGAGTACTACAACAAGAATAAGGCTTCCAACTAATCTACTCCCAGTCAAGGCTTTTATTTAAATTACATAATTTCTCCAATTTAATTTCCTGTTTATTCAACTCAAACTCTTTTTGAAAATATCTGATTAATAAAGTAGCACACCTTTCTGCAACTCGTTGGGAGACGACCTGGGATTCATACTCCCAGTATTTTAATTTTAATTTTTGTGACAACACTTCTAAATTGATAAGCGGATTTCTGGTTGGTTAAGAACTATACTTGCAACGAATATCTTAAAACAATTCTTGACTCGCCAATTTTCGCCACGTCAATTTTTGGCACCGTTGCCAGGGAGTTGCAATAGAGTGCTAAAGTTATTGATTGGATTTTATTTATTTGCATTTTATTTTATTTTGCTACTATGAGCTGCTTGTTTCTTTTGTTAGATGACGTATTCACTTCCTGATCCAAACTTGCCAGTATTCGATCTTGAGATTGAAAGAACTATTTCACGAATAAGGCAAGCTCGACGTCGGTTAGTCCTCTCTGAGGGCAGATCTGAAATGTCACTTGAGAAAGAAACCAGCCTCCCGTTCTACTGATTTGGTTGATTTACGTGCAGGTAACATTGCAGCAGCTAGGAGAGTTACTATCCAGGAGGCTTGAGCCCCTGATTTTACAATGCAACTATTTCAAGCGCGTCACCCAACGGTGGCTACAGACTTTGAAATAAAGACTGCACTACTCAATTTGATACCCAAGATTCATGGCTTGCCTGCTCAAGAGCCTATCAAGCACCTGAGAGATTTCCAAGCAGCCTGTTCTACTGTCAGGCGTGATGGTGCAAATGAAACTTCAATTTTGTTGAAATCTTTCCCATTTTCTCTTGAGGGGAAGGCAAGAGAGTGGTACTACACTCAACCAGCAGCAACTGTATCCAACTGAGATACACTGAGAAGAAAATTCTTGGAAAAATTCTTTCTAGCTGAAGTTACTGATAAACTGAGGAAAGACATTTCCATGATTGTTTAGGATGAATCTGAGACTCTCTATGAATACTGGGAGTGCTTCAATAATCTTTTGGAAGTATTCCCCTACCATATGATTGACAAGATAGTGTTACTCGGTTACGTCACACAGGGCATGAGGCCCCAAGATAAGACCACATTGAAAAGTGTTAGCAATGGGTCTATGAAAAAGTACAAGACCACTGATGAGGCATGGCAATTGATCAGTGACTTAGCTGAATCTACTCGGAATCACAGGCAGAAACAAGGCCGTTCAAAAGCCATTGCAGAAGTATCCTCTAGCAGAGAGACTACTGCTCTAACTCAGAGTATCTGTGAAATGACCAACTTGCTGAAGCAGATGCAATTAAATCAACAACAAGTTCAGCAAGCTCAACCTTCTCCACCACAGCAAAACCAACAGTTAGTCCTACAGAGAGTTTGCGGAATATGTGCTGATTATAGCCACTATACTGATGAATGTCCGCAGCTCCAGCAAGAAGACAACACCGTGGCAGCCACTCATAACTTCTATGACCGCCCCAACCAAGGGTACAATCAAGGTGGCAATTACAACCATGGATGGCAGGACAATTCTAACCAGAATTGGAGGGACAACAACAACAACAGAGGAGGTAGAGACAATCAAGGAAATCAGAGGTGGAATAATAACAACAACAGGCAGCAGAACCAGAACCAGCCTTACAGAGTACCTCACCTGAGACAATCCCAAGGACCACAGAATACCCAACAGCAGACCTCTCAAATTACTTATCCTTCCTCATCTTCTAATGATGATTTACTACAATCCATTTATCGGAGACAACAGACCATGGAAAATAACATTAATGCCACTCCAAATGGTCTGAAAGCTACTTTGCAAGCTCTTGTCTCACAGATTGGATTAATGAATAACTCCAATAACCAGCCTTTGAGCTCCAGTGGAATTCCCTCTCAACCATTACCCAATCCAAAGGGTGGCATTAATGCCATCACCCTAAGGTCCGGAACCACAATGCAGGAGAGGAATCAGGAGGAGCCAAGCCCACCAGAACACGCCTCAGCTGAAGAGGTAGTGGAAATAGAAGATGTTGAAGAGGAAGAGGACATACAGGACATAGCTGAAAAAGAAGAAATTCAGCCACAGGAAGAAGCACCACAGGGCGCAAATACTGCAGAAGACACCACTCCTATTCCATTTCCACAACTTGCAAGGAAGCCCAGGAAGCAGCTGGAACCTGATCCCAAAATGGTAGAGATATTCAAAAAGGTTGAGGTAACTGTTCCTCTTTTTGATGTTATTTAACAGGTACCTAAATATACAAAGTTTCTAAAAGATTTATGTATACATAAAGACAAAATTAATGAATTAGAAACTATTCCTTTAGGTAGTTCCATATCTACTTTAATGGGAGGTTTACCTGAAAAGTGTAGTGACCCAGGTCCTTGTATGGTTAATTGTACTATTGGTGGTGTTATAATTTCTGACTGCATGTGTGATTTTGGAGCATGTGTGAGTATAATGCCTTTGTCTATATATGATATTTTGAGGCTCCCTCCCTTAAAAAGGTTGGCAGCTCGTTTTGTGTTAGCAGATAAAAGCATTATTACAGTGGTTAGAGTTGCTGAAGATGTATTAGTGGGCATTAAGGGACTCACATTTCCCACTGATTTTTATATCCTGGAGATGCCCCAAAATGACTCAGAGAAGCCACCATCAATCCTTCTTGGAAGACCTTTCCTAAAGATATCAAAGTTCAAATTGGATGCTTTTTCAGGAACATACTCTTTTGAAATAGATGGCCGATTAGTAAGTTTCAATCTGAATGGAGTTATGAAGTACCCTCCAGAAGATCATTCTATCTTCCAATGTGACATTATAGATGAAACCATGGCTGATGTTCACCAGGAGGAGTTAGAAGAGAAGCACACAGGACGAGGTCCAAGTGTGGGGACATTCTTGGAGGACAATGACAATGCTTTACTATTGTTACCAGCTCCAGACAACCCAGAGCCTAACCATGACCAGAAGTTAGAATTAAAACCCCTTCCTCCACACCTCAAATATGCTTACCTTGAGGACAAGCAAAAGTGTCCAGTTATCATTGCAAGGGAACTCACTTCTCAACAAGAAGAGCAGTTACTTAGTGTGCTGAGGAGGCACAAGAAGGCAATTGGGTGTAGTTTGGTGGATATAGTAGGCATCAACCCTCAAGTGTGTGCGCACAGAATTTTTTTAGAAGAGGGAGCAAGGCCCGTTCGTCAACCCCAGAGAAGACTGAACCCCACTATCTTAGAGGTTGTCAAGAAGGAAGTGACCAGACTACTGGAGGCAGATATCATCTATCCCATCTCAGACAATGAATGGGTAAACCCAGTACAAGTGGTGCCAAAGAAGTCTGGAGTCACTACAGTGAAGAATGAGCATGGAGAGCTCATAGCAACCAGAGTACAGAATGCTTGGAGGGTCTGCATTGATTACAGACGCCTCAACCAAGCAACCCGTAAGGATCACTATCCTCTTCCATTCATTGATCAAATGCTGGATAGCCTGTTAGGTAAATCACATTATTGCTTTTTAGATGGTTACACAGGTTATTTCCAGATTCATATAGCTCCTGAGGATCAGGAAAAGACCACTTTTACATGTCCTTTTGGGACTTATGCTTACAAGAGAATGCCCTTTGGCTTGTGCAATGCACCAGCTACCTTCCAAAGGTGCATGATGAGTCTTTTCTCTGATCTTATTGAGGACTGTATGGAAGCTTTTATGGATGATTTTATTGTTTATGGCGATTCCTTTAGCCTTTGCTTAGATGGATTATCTAGAGTATTAGATAGATGTGTCAGTACAAACCTTGTATTAAATTTTGAAAAATGTCACTTTATGGTTAAACAAGGGATTGTACTAGGACTTGTTGTGTCTAATACTGGCATTTCTGTAGATCCAGCAAAGGTGGATGTTATTTCTAGTTTACCTTACCCCTCTTCTGTGAGGGAAGTCCGCTCGTTCCTTGGCCATGCAGGTTTTTACAGGAGATTCATTAAGGACTTCTGCAAGGTAGCACTTCCCTTATCCAGACTACTGCAGAAGGATATTGAGTTCGAGTTTAGTGAAGATTGCAAACAAGCGTTTGATAAGCTGAAGACCGCCCTGACTCAAGCTCCAATTGTGAGAGGACCAGACTGGAACCAGCCATTCGAAATAATGTGCGACGCTTCCAACCATGCAGTAGGAGCAGCATTGGCTCAGCGTGAAGGTAAGGATCCTTTTGTTATTGCTTATGCGTCTAAAACTCTAGATGCCGCACAGTCCAATTACATGACTACTGAGAAAGAGCTTCTTACTATTGTTTTTGCTCTGGATAAATTCCGAGCCTATTTACATGGTACGAAGGTAGTAGTGTATTCAGACCTCGCAGCTCTAAAGTATCTATTAGCTAAAAAGAAGTCCAAACCAAGGCTTATACGTTGGATACTGCTATTACAAGAATTTGATTTAGAAATTAAGGATAGGAGTGGTAACCAGAATTTAGTGGCAGACCATTTGAGTCGCCTCGAGCACATTACAGATGACCCCACTCCTATAGCTGATAATTTCCCATTTGATAACCTGCAAGCAGTATCGGAGGTAATCCCTTGGTATGCAACTGTAGCTAATTATCTAGTTAGCCACACCTTTCCTCCAAACTTTTCTAAGAATCAAAGAGACAAGCTGAAAAGCGAGTCTAAATATTATATATGGGATGAACCATTGATGCGGGTAGAAATTGGCGAATTAAAAATTGTTAAAATATACGTGTTGCAAGTATAGTTCTTAATTCGCCAGAAATCCGCCTATCAATTTAGAAAGATGTCACAGAAAATTGAAATTAAAATACTGGGAGTATGAATCCCAGGTCGTCTCCCAACGAGTTGCAGAAAAGTGTGCTATTTTATTAATCAGAGGTTTTCAAAAAGGGTTGAATTGAGCAAACAGGAAATTAAATTGGTTAATTTGAATAGTGTAAATAAAAGCCTTGACTGGGAATTGATTAGTTGGAATCCCTATTATTGTTGGAATGCTCTTAGGATTAATTGACAATTGAAGGTTGTCCTATTTAGTTATCCTTCACTAGGTGAAGGAAAGTCAAACAAGTTGGAATGCTACGTCCGTTCACAAGTTGCAATCCACTTAATTAAAAGGGATTGGTGTCAGTGATTAGGAGGCAATCCACCATAAACCCAATTACAATTTTTCTTTCAAGCCTTCCAACTCAAGGGTTCCTTTCAATAAATTCCCCATCAAGTTAGGGAACTACTCGCTCATTGTGAATGTAAAATTCATAGCATATAAAAAGGAATTAAAGGAAGACATTGTAAATAAAAATCAAAATAGTCAATTAAAAATAAAGGTGATCCTTGTATTAAATACTCCTAAAAATATTCCGATGGTAAAATTAACAAAGAATGACGAACTAAAATGACAAAGTCTTGATGAGGTAATAACTCTTCTCAGTGTTCCAATGCCAAAAAAAGTAAGAGAAAATTAAATCCTAAGAACTATGAATGTGTAGAGAGAAAACCTAGAGGAGGAGTAAAACTAGATCTCAAAACTAAAATTGTGTAGAATGAATGTTATATCTGGTTTCTGCATGTTCTCTGGCTCTAGTCTGCTGTTCTCGGCCGAAAATTGGTCAAAATAGGGTCCAAAATCGCCCCCAGCGATTCTGCAAATTAGGCAGATCGCGCATGCCACGCGATCGCGTCGCTCATACGGACGCGTCATTCGCATTTTGCTTCACCACGCGGGCGCGTCGTCCACGCCTCTACATTGCTCGTGCTTTTCCATTTCGCGCGGTCGCGTCATCCATGCGGCCGCGTCACTGCGATTTGATCTTCTCCGCGCGATCGCGTCGTCTATGTGGCCGCGTCGCTTCTCACTGGTCATCTCCTGAATTTCTTGTGTTCCTTCCATTTTTGCTAGCTTCCTTTCCAATCTCCAACTCATTCTTGCCCTATAAAGCCTGAAACGCTTAACACACAGATCACGGCATCGATTGGAATAAAGGAGAAGTAAAATGTATAATTAAAAGTCTCTAGGAAGCAGTTTTCACTCATGTAATAATTTCAGGAAGGAAATATAAATGCATGCTAATTTAATGAATAAGTGGGTCAGGATCATGATAAAACCACACAATTAAACACAATATAAACCATAAAATAGTGGTTTATCAACCTCCCCACACTTAAACATTAGCATGTCCTCATGCTCAATTGAAGGAGATAAAATAAACAAGTATGAACATGTAGAAACTCATGCAATGCAATGCAATCCTATATATATGAATGCAACTATATGCTTCTTGCCCACTTGATCGAAAGTAAATAAGCTCTTCAAAACAATTACAAATCAAATTCCACTAATTCTATCATTATACAGTAAGACAGACAAAGGTGCAAGAGGATAGCTCATGAAAGCAGGGAACATGGAAATTCAAGCATCGAACCCTCACTAATGATGTATGTACACTCTGATCTCTCTAGTGTATAGGGTAATCACTCTTTCCTTCTCTAATCATGTTCTCTAACTTTTGTTCTTCTCCTAACCAATCAACAACAGTTAACATACCAATGCAAACATCATGAGGTCTTTCCAGGGTTGTAATGGGGCCAAGGTAGAGGTAGGGGTATATATATGGTTAAATGAGCTTATAAATTGAATCTTTAATTAACCCAAGCTTTAATCTAACCTATATATATTTAGTGTAACCTTAGAATTCATACCTAGCTACCCAGAATTCCCTTTTGCGTTCCATACTCATGTATCAACTTTTTATTTTAATTTTTCTTTATATATGTGCATTGATCTTTGAATTCTTAATTCAGCATTGGGGTGATTTTGTCCCCTCATTTATTTATTAATTTTTTTTAGATAGACATAAAAATAAACATAGCTTATCAATGCACATAGATTTTTAATTCTTATAGTTTCACATGAGTAGGTATCCAAATTCCCATTGTATTATCATGACACATTCCCTTAATAACTTTTGTTCCCATAATTTCCCATATTTAACTAGCACACATAATTCTATCTTAAGCTAACCAAAGATTCAATTTGGGATATACAATTGTTTTTCCGCTTAAGGCTAGTAATGTGGTGAAATATAGAACAAACAGGATTTAAAGGCTCAAAGTGGTTAACAAAGGTAATTGAAAAGGGTAGGCTTAATTTGGATAAGTGAGTTTAAACAAAAGATGGCCTCAATCATATGCAAGCATACGAATATAATAAATATTGGACATATAGGATGAAACAAAATATAGATTACAATCACAGAGAAGTAAACACACAAGAATAAAATGTTTATGGCTAAATAATGTAACCATACATAAAGGCTCAAATCTTCACAGGTTGTGTGTTCTTTAGCTCAAAAATCATGTTCCAAATACAACTTCAAGCAGATTTATCATAAAAATTTTTTAAAAATTAGTGAAATTTTGTTCCAAAGATAGAGTCTTAGAAGAAACTTATTGTCTTTTCAATCAAGTAGAGCATGCATGCAACTAACCTATTACTATGCAATTTATCCTATTCTATAAAAGAAAGAAAATCTAACCAAAATATCCTAATTTATTGGTGGTGCTAGGGAAGAGAAATTACTTCCGGAAGTCAGGTACTGACCGACCTCCCCACACTTAAGGCTTTTCACCGTCCTCGGTGCCATCTGTCAGGAACAGGGGTGGGCTGGTAGCAGTATCTCCACAGTCGGGACCATCATGGCCCCTTGTGCTGGTAAAGGAAGTGGAGTCTGGGGTGTCTGAGTCCTTGAAGTGTCCCTTGAGTAGCTCCTTGAGGTGTTTGAATCGGTGCTCGTTACGGCGCTCTCTTAACTTCGCTTTCTGTTCTTGCCGATCCAATCTTTTGATTATCTGCTGGAGCAGTTCATCTGTTGTAGGTACTTGTGGTGCTGAAGAAGGAATATCTTCAACCGGAGTAGTGGGAAGGCTTGTAGTGGCTGCTGAAAGTCTGAGGTAATTCCCATTAGGGACATACTGATCATCCCGTGGGAGCATGGCTTTGGTGTCTTCAGCTCTGTAGGAGACTCCGGCTGTGGAGACAAGATCTGAGACCAAGGCGGGAAAAGGTAAGTTGCCCGCAATTTGTACGTGTCCCATGGTATTCCGGATATGTCTTGGTAGATTCAGAGGCTGGTCTGTAAGGATGCACCATAGTAGAACGGCCATGTCCGCTGTGAAAGAAGACTCGTGAGTGCTCAGAAAGACGTAATGGGACATGATCTGTGCCCATACGCGAGCCTCCAAGGTAAGTGCTGAAGCCAATATACCCTTAGGGCGGGTACGATGGTATCCGTAGATCCAATGGCTGCCAGGTAGTGCGATAACTCTGAGAACAGCTTCCCAGTCAAATTGGTACATCTGGCGCTTGAGTGCGGCTTCTTGAAAGGCGTCCAATGCTTCTGGAATAGGGGGAAGACTCAAAGCTTGTTGAATAGCCTCTTCTGTAATGGGGACTTGCTTCTGACGGATAAAAACAGACTGCAGGGTAGGTAGGTAGAAGTTAGAGTAGAACTCGACTACCCAAGAAAGATTGGCCTGCCTTGGTTGTCTCTGTAGGAAACCCCATTGTCTTCGTTCAATTTGCGGCTCAACAAAAGTAGCAATATTGGGCGGGAGGATAAGAAGGTGTTCGTTGTTGTTCCTCCTTTCAGCTAGAATAGGGAACATCTGCTCACAGTAGCGATTTGGAAATCGCACAGTGTCCTTTGCTGGAAAGGCTTTCTCCTTTTCATCAACCATTATGATCCTCTTAACTCTTTTTGTTGAGGGCTTGACTGTAGTTGAAGAAGGCTCTACCACTAGTGCTCTTTTAGTTCCTCTTCTTGCTGGAGGTTTGGGAGTAGCTTTCTCTTTTCCTTTCTTGGTGGCCATCCTGAAAAAAGGGAAGAGAAAGTAAATTAAATTCAAAGAGGTATATAGCAAGGAAGAGAACAGAAAAGGTGGTGATGGAAGCACATTAGGAGGTAACTGACATTAACACACGCTCATGAGTACATGTGAAAAGTCATCAAAGGAGAATAGCTAGTGCATATAATGACAAGTGAATGCAAGGTGTTTATTGGCATGCCAGAAAAGGGCATGAGTAGCATAGACCAAGCATTACTTTGTAACAAACCATCACGTTTGTATTGACAATTAAATTCAATTAATATAATAGTAAAGGGAATTTGTGAAAAGCAAGCATTGAATATTAGAATAACATAGAGAAGTGCATAA
The DNA here is from genome assembly GCF_003086295.3 of Arachis hypogaea. NCBI lineage: Eukaryota > Viridiplantae > Streptophyta > Magnoliopsida > Fabales > Fabaceae > Arachis > Arachis hypogaea. The sequence continues at coordinate 93,371,265 of NC_092054.1, forward strand.
TGCCATATGGGCTTTTTCACAAACACATAGCATGCAAGGTAAATAAAGTATAGAAAGTAGTAAAGTGAACATGCAAGCAACCCTTTAAAGAAAATAATATATAATTGTCAAGCAATTTGCAACAATCCACAAGCATTTAAGGAAGAATAATGACTCAAATAAAATTCTAATACCATGTAAAAAGGAAAGAAGAAGAAAGAAAATATGAATAATGAAATGAAAAAAAAAGGAAAGAAAAGAAAATAACATATAAAATAAGAAGAATGATAGAAAAGGAAAGAGGGAAGAAGAAAATAAAACCTTGGTAATGGAGGTGAGAGAGATAGAGAGTGAAAGGTGAGATAGAAGGAAGAAGGAAGGAGGACGAAATAAGGAGGGAAAAGAAAAATTAGGATTTGGAGAAGAGAAAGATATGATATTTGGAAAAAGTAGGAAAACTGTGCGCCGCAAGCGACGCGATCACATGGGGCACGCGGTCGCGCGATTTGCGCTTAAGGTGATTGACGCGGTCGCGTCGGCCACGCGATCGCGTGACCTAGTTTGTGCCAGTGGCGCGAGGGTTGCCTCGCACTCACACAACTCTCTCTTCAAAATTATTAAATGCCAAATTTTAGGTGGCGCGATCGCATGGGGCATGCGATCGCGTGAGTGAGCAGTTTATGGGGTACGACGCGGCCGCGTGGGGCACGCGGTCGCGTGAGGGGAATTATGCGTCCAGCGACAGTCCAGCACCACTCGAGCACAAGTTTCAGCTGTGTACCCGTTTTACGTCAAAAATCAGGGCACGTGGCCGCGTGGGGCACGCGGTCGCGTGGGAGGCCATTATGCCCATACGACGCGGACGCGTCAGCGACGCGGTCGCGTGGGTTGATTTGTGCCACTGGCACACCTCCAGCCACGCTCCAGCATGACTCTCTGTTCGTTTTTATTTTTCTCTCCTCTCCTTGGCACGCGGATGCGTCGCTAACGCGGTCGCGTCGCGTGGCACCTTCCTTTTTTTTTTAATATGCAGATGCAGATGCACGAAAGTACTGATAAAGAGAAGAGATATTGAATATGAAAAACTAAAAATAAAGAAAAGAACGATCATACCGTGGTGGGTTGTCTCCCACCTAGCACTTTGCTTTAACGTCCGTAAGTTAGACGCTCCACTAGCTCAATCTTCTGCTATCTGGGGATCCTCCAAGAGGAAGATCTCAAGCTCCTTGTTTTTCTGCATCTTCTCGCCAAGGTATAGCTTCAGGCGTTGTCCATTAACTTTGATAAGTTCAGAACTTGAAGGATGACTTAGGTGATAAACTTCGTACAGTTCGGCCTTCTCTACTCTGTATGGACCTTCCCATCTGGATCTCAACTTGCCTGGCATGAGCCTCAGACGAGATTTGTAAAGGAGGACTAAATCCCCAGGTTGGAACTCTTTCCTCTTGATGTGCTGATCATGTGCAGCCTTCATCTTTTCCTTGTATAGTCTTGAGTTCTAATAAGCTTCTAGGCGAAGGCTTTCCAGTTCTTGCAGTTGCAACTTCTTTTCAGCTCCGGCGTTCTCCATCCCCATATTGCACTCCTTGACTGCCCAAAAGGCTTTGTGCTCTACCTCAACAGGGAGATGACAAGCTTTTCCATAAATTAAGTGGAACGGACTCATCCCAATGGGTGTTTTGTATGCTGTTCTGTATGCCCAGAGTGCATCTTGTAGCCTGGTGCTTTAGTCCTTTCTATGAGGTTTGACTATCTTCTGCAAGATATACTTTATCTCTCTGTTCGACACGTCGGCTTGCGCATTGTCTGAGGATGGTATGCTGTTGCAACCTTATGAATTATCCCATGCCTCTTCATTAACCTTGTTAGTCTCCTGCTACAAAAATGGGTGCCTTGATCGCTCACGATTGCTCGTGGTGATCCAAAGCGACAAATAATGTGGTTTCTCACAAAGAAAACAACAGTGTTAGCATCATCAGTGTGGGTAGGAATTGTTTCCACCCATTTGGAAATGTAGTCCACAGCTAATAATATATAAAAATAACCATTAGAATTTGGAAATGGACCCATGAAGTCAATGCCCCAAACATAAAAAATTTCACAGAAAAGCATAATTTGTTGAGGCATCTCATCCATCCTGGATATATTACCAAATTTTTGGCATGGGGGACAAGATTTACAAAATTCAGCAGCGTCTCTAAAAAGAGTAGGCCACCAGAATCCACAGTCCAAGATTTTTCTAGCAGTTCTTTGAGGGCCAAAATGTCCTCCACTCTTAGATGAGTGACAGGCCTCTAAGATGGACTGGAATTCTGATTGTGGCACACACCGTCTAATTACCTGATCAGCGCCACATCTCCATAAATATGGGTCATCCCATTGATGCCAAGGCATCTTAGGCTAGTTTCACTAGTATTTTTCTGTTAGTTTTAGTGGTTTTATGCATTTTCTTGAGCTTAAAGTAACCAAAAAGGGTTAAAAGAATAACAAAGCAATGAACCATCCAAACAATATGATTTTGATGCAAATTCCATGAGTTTTAGTTATATTACTTGAATGCTACGAATGGAAGATTTCTCATGAAATTTTGCAAGGCTTTGATGCAATTGTTTGGATGATTTCAGGGAAGAAGAGGCTAAGCAAGGAAGCAACAAAATCAATTAAGGAAGCTTGAATATCACATGTGGAGTTTAAGTTCCAGTTTAAGCCTAAACTGGAGCTTAAACGCCAGAATCAGGAAGGCTAAGAAATACTGGAATTGAAGTTTAACCTCCAGTTTAACCTTAAACTGGAGGTTAAACGCCAGAATGAAAAGTCTCACCAAAGAAGCATTCCACGTTTAACCTCCAGTTTGACCTCAAACTGGAGGTTAAACGCCAAAATGATAATGCCACTCAGGAAGGAGTTCCACGTTTAACCTCCAGTTTGACCTCAAACTGGAGGTTAAACGCCAGAATGGGAAAAGCACCAGGGAGCCATCTCCACGTTTAAGCTCCAGTTTGACCTCAAACTGGAGCTTAAACGTGTTCGACCAAGTTTTCTCCTCCAGGGTTGCTCTCTCCATTTCCACGTTTAAGCTCCAGTTTGACCTCAAACTGGAGCTTAAACGTGTTCGACACCTCCAGGGCTACCCTTCTAAGCTTCCACATTTAACCTCCAGTTTAACCTTAAACTGGAGGTTAAACGTGTTCGACCTCCAGGATGCCTCCTTCCATTTCCACGTTTAACCTCCAGTTTAACCTTAAACTGGAGGTTAAACGTGTTCGACCTCCAGGGCTGCCCTTCCTATATCCACGTTTAAGCTTCAGTTTAACCTTAAACTGAAGCTTAAACGTGTTCGACTACATGACTCTCCAGGGCTGCCTTCTTCCATTTCCACGTTTAAGCTTCAGTTTAACCTTAAACTGAAGCTTAAACGTGCTTCTACAAAAAGCCTCACTGGAAGTGTCTGGCGTTTAAGCTGCAGTTTAAGCTTGAACTGCAACTTAAACGCCACTCTTGGAAAAGGTTTCCGCACCAAAAATATTGTGGTTTAAGTTAGTATTTGAGCACAAACATTAACTTAAACTTATTCTGGTATGAAACCCAATTGAATATCATGGTTTATGGGATTGGGCCTGAAGGATTGATGAGTTTGAAATCTCAATTTATTGAGTCATGTGTCATTATTTGATTATCACTAAGTTGGCTCAATGAATGTTACAGAATTTGGATCAACAGCCTCATCAAGATTATGGATCATAAACCCAAGGCAAAAGGAAAGCAGGGAGAGGCCTCAAAGCCCAAGAAACACAACAGAAGCTCAATATAGAAAGTGTATAAATAGGATAGAATTTAAGTTAGAAAGGACTTTTTACTTTTACCTTCACTTTTAGCTAGTTTAAATATCTTTGTAATTGAATTCAGAGCTATGACTCACTAAACCCCCTTTCATTGGGTTAGGGAGCTCTATTGTAATTCAATGAATCAATAATAGTTTATCTTCTTCTTCAATCTTTTCTCTTGAATTTTGTTAGAAAGCTTCTCGATCTAATTCCATTGGGTAGTTGTCTTGGGAAAGAAACTACCCATAATTGGAATCCTTCGGAACCTTGGGAAAGGAATGGAGGATTCATGCTAGAGAAGCTTTCTCACAGTGAATTGGATTGGGGTTTGGATGGATATTGTGACATGTAATCCTACCAAATTGTGGTTCATGAAACTGTGTGGTATAATCAGTGATCGAGCATCATCTCTTCTTATGAACATTTAAACCAAGGGATTGGGAATTTGTTCATTTTTAGAGAGAATTGGTGAGCCAAGGGATTGGGATCCAATCATATAAGATTGCCAAGCAAAATTCAATGAACGCATTGCTTGAGGAAGAGATAAACATGTTTTGATTCGGAGATCTCAATATCTCCTATAACCCAATGAATCCCCCAATTCTGATTTCCATCTTCTCTTTACATTCTGCAACTCAATTCATGCAATCACCCCCATTCCCTTTTAATTTCAGCAATTTAGTTTCTGCTCTTTAATTCATGCAATTTAAGATTCCGCCATTTCAATTTCTTGTCATTTACTTTTCCCGCCAATTTTACATTCCGCAATTCTCATCTCAATCTTGATATCGCTCAACTAGAACACACTTCTAATCCGAATTGCTCACTCAACCAATCCTTGTGGGATTCGACCTCACTCTATTGTGAGTTTTTACTTGACGATAACCGGTGCACTTGCCGGAAGGAATTTTGCCGATCGTGCAATTTCCTAAATCGTAGCATAACTAGTTTATGCGCATCAAGTTTATGGCGCCGTTGCTGGGGATTGGAAGTTAACTAGATTGAGCAATTTTTCTTTCCTTTTGTTAATAGTTTTTGTTTCAGTTTATTACTGCTAATTTCTGCAAATTTTAATTTGTTTTCTTTGCTTATTCACTTGTTAGCATACTAACCACTAGCTGTTTGTGATATTGCCTCACTATGGAATTTCCACTATCTTTGGATGAGTATTGTTTGAGACTGAGCACATTGCAAAAAAGAAAGGAGTATCCATCATCTTTTGGTCAATCAAAATTCATGAGAAACTCTCCACCACCACAGAATGATTCATGTTATTATGCTCATGGTGGGTGGGAGTATCAGGAACAGGAAACGGGGTACTTCCCAGAGCCACAAAATGGTCCATGTTTTGGTGAATTTGATCACTACTCAAGTTGTGGCTGGGAAGATCAAAACCAAAGAGATTTCACTTATTCACACCCCATTCATCAAGAGCCATCACCTCTGAATTATCCAACCTCACCTCCTAGTTTTACATATCCAAATTCTTCATCACTTGAGCATTTCTCAGCACAAAATTCCTTCTCAAATTCATACAATTCATTTCACTATCCACAAGACTCATTCCACTACACACAAGAGTCATACCACTACCAACACTCCAACCAAAGACTCTATCAGCCCACACAAAACACATACTCCCAGCCACCATATCATAGCCAAGATAATCAACCTCATCAACCCAATCCGAACCAACAATTTCAAGATCAATTAAACAGGATAGAAGGAATGATTGCAACTATGGGCAGAGATGTGGCCGATTTGAAAAGCTTTAAGGAAGAAGTGATATCCAACTTACAAATTCATGGTGCTGCCATTCAAAAGCTAGAAGCACAAATTGGATATCTATCAAAGCAAATCCCTACCCACAATTCTTCTAGTGATACCATGGCAAACCCAAGGGAGGAATCAGAAGAACAAAAAAGGGAGAAAGTCAATCAAGGGAGATCACACTCCAATGACACAGAGAGTTGCAAAGAGGAAGGGTTTATTGAACCACAAATTCAGGAAGCTTTTGATGAACAGGATACTCCAACTGTCCAACAACAACCAAGTTCTGAGATCAAGGATGTGAAGGCAGTAGAAACAAGCACCAAAATGAGGATTGTGACCGAGAAACAAAGAATCATATCCATGAAGAAGAGAAGGTCGAAGAACAATCCAACTCCTGAGCCAACAAGCAAGTTCACTCAAGCCAATCACAAGGGAAAGCTTGCTGGAAAGAAGCATTCACAACAAGGGGCACTAACTAGCTCCTTTATCCACTTGAAGTCATTCCTCTTAACAAACTGGAAGAAGAGGAAGAAAGTCAGGTACAGCATGTCAAGCTAATGACGTTAAAGAAGCGCTTGTTGGGAGGCAACCCAACCAAAGGTAGTTTTTCTTTTCTAGTTATTTCAATAAAAGAGTTAAGTAGATTTATCTGTATTGCAAGGAGCTAAGTTTGGTGTTGCACACCAAAACAATTCAAAGGTGAATGTGAGATTCTAAGTTTGGTGTTCCACCAAAAAAAAAAAAAAAAAAAAAAAAAAAAAAACTTCATTAAAAGCACATTTCTACCTCAGCATGACTAGTCACTAGCTCCAACCAATCAGGGAAACTACTTAAACAATAGTTTAATTTCTAGTTCATAGTTTCTTTTTCTAGTTCATAGTTATTTTCTTAATAAAAGCACATGAGGTTTTCTGCATATGATCCCAATTGCTGTATATGGCAAGGAACTAAGTTTCGTGTTCACACACCAATCTAAGTTCAGAGACCTACAAACATCCATGCATGCTAACCAATTCTCAAAGTGCTTGGGGAACAAGCAACTTCTAATAGCTTTGCAGGAAGACAATCAATCTCATGGAAGGAATATACATCATCATCAAAGAGAACACCAAGGCTAGGAAGGATGATGAACAACAAAGAAGATGCTAAAAGGTTGTATTGTCACTTAATTGCTTGTACTTTGAATTGCTGATATTTGAAGTTTGCATGCACCCCTGCTTTAAGTTTGAGTCATTGCAGTTTTTGTTTGTCTGTTTGTTTAAATTTCAAATAAGTGATAGTCTAAGTGTCTGGATAACTTCATCTTCTTAAACAAATGCTTGCCATGCTTGTTCTGTTTCCATAAAATAAAAGAAATGTTTGAACAAAAGTAACTCAATTCCATTTGGTAAGAAATCAAATAAGATTAAGTGGTGGTATGCATGTTTGATTGAATAGTCAGCTCACTAAGAAATAAAGTTAGAATTGTCACTTTTAGTGGAAATTAGGATGCTGTCTATGGATCTTGATGAATAAATGTCTTTGGCCATGGAAAAGAAAGAAAAAGAAGAAGAAAAAGCCACTGAAAAAGGGCAACCAAAAAGCAAAAAAAAAATTGAGAAAATAAGCTAGGCACCAATGGTTTGAACTTCTGAGACAAATGCCTGTGGTGTTTATGTATTAAGGATATGCTTGGATGAATAGGTTCTGAGGAGTGTTTCAACACTTGGTAACTTGGGTTAACTAACCCGGGATTATCAACCAAAAGTCCATTATCAAGAGCAACCTAAATACAAAACATTTAGTCACACAAAGAGGTGTTGGGCACCAATGTCTCAAGAAGAAATGTGAACTAAAATGCCTAAAGTGGATATGTGTAGTGCACTGATAAGAAAAAGAAAATGCCAAAGGCTTGTGCAACACATGACACTAAGCAAACAAGGAGCAAAGAAGCTCTAAGAAAAAGAAAAGAAAAACAAAGAAGAGAAAAGTGCCAAGGACATAAGAATAACAAGAGGCCATAGCAGTGTTTGATGGATGCAATGAAAAAGTGATAATCTTACCTGATAAGAATGAAAAAGTGATGCTGCAACTTTCTGCATAAAACCCTTCTGATGAACTTCAAATGCTTGCTAATATAGCCAATATAATTGCTTTCTGTTTCATACTTTCTTCTCAAATAACTCAGGACTTGCTTAGGGACAAGCAAGTATTAAGTTTGGTGTTGTGATGCCAAGGCATCTTAGGCTAGTTTCACTAGTATTTTTCTGTTAGTTTTAGTGGTTTTATGCATTTTCTTGAGCTTAAAGTAACCAAAAAGGGTTAAAAGAATAACAAAGCAATGAACCATCCAAACAATATGATTTTGATGCAAATTCCATGAGTTTTAGTTATATTACTTGAATGCTACGAATGGAAGATTTCTCATGAAATTTTGCAAGGCTTTGATGCAATTGTTTGGATGATTTCAGGGAAGAAGAGGCTAAGCAAGGAAGCAACAAAATCAATTAAGGAAGCTTGAATATCACATGTGGAGTTTAAGTTCCAGTTTAAGCCTAAACTGGAGCTTAAACGCCAGAATCAGGAAGGCTAAGAAATACTGGAATTGAAGTTTAACCTCCAGTTTAACCTTAAACTGGAGGTTAAACGCCAGAATGAAAAGTCTCACCAAAGAAGCATTCCACGTTTAACCTCCAGTTTGACCTCAAACTGGAGGTTAAACGCCAGAATGATAATGCCACTCAGGAAGGAGTTCCACGTTTAACCTCCAGTTTGACCTCAAACTGGAGGTTAAACGCCAGAATGGGAAAAGCACCAGGGAGCCATCTCCACGTTTAAGCTCCAGTTTGACCTCAAACTGGAGCTTAAACGTGTTCGACCAAGTTTTCTCCTCCAGGGTTGCTCTCTCCATTTCCACGTTTAAGCTCCAGTTTGACCTCAAACTGGAGCTTAAACGTGTTCGACACCTCCAGGGCTACCCTTCTAAGCTTCCACGTTTAACCTCCAGTTTAACCTTAAACTGGAGGTTAAACGTGTTCGACCTCCAGGATGCCTCCTTCCATTTCCACGTTTAACCTCCAGTTTAACCTTAAACTGGAGGTTAAACGTGTTCGACCTCCAGGGCTGCCCTTCCTATATCCACGTTTAAGCTTCAGTTTAACCTTAAACTGAAGCTTAAACGTGTTCGACTACATGACTCTCCAGGGCTGCCTTCTTCCATTTCCACGTTTAAGCTTCAGTTTAACCTTAAACTGAAGCTTAAACGTGCTTCTACAAAAAGCCTCACTGGAAGTGTCTGGCGTTTAAGCTGCAGTTTAAGCTTGAACTGCAACTTAAACGCCACTCTTGGAAAAGGTTTCTGGACCAAAAATATTGTGGTTTAAGTTAGTATTTGAGCACAAACATTAACTTAAACTTATTCTGGTATGAAACCCAATTGAATATCATGGTTTATGGGATTGGGCCTGAAGGATTGATGAGTTTGAAATCTCAATTTATTGAGTCATGTGTCATTATTTGATTATCACTAAGTTGGCTCAATGAATGTTACAGAATTTGGATCAACAGCCTCATCAAGATTATGGATCATAAACCCAAGGCAAAAGGAAAGCAGGGAGAGGCCTCAAAGCCCAAGAAACACAACAGAAGCTCAATATAGAAAGTGTATAAATAGGATAGAATTTAAGTTAGAAAGGACTTTTTACTTTTACCTTCACTTTTAGCTAGTTTTCATATCTTTGTAATTGAATTCAGAGCTATGACTCACTAAACCCCCTTTCATTGGGTTAGGGAGCTCTATTGTAATTCAATGAATCAATAATAGTTTATCTTCTTCTTCAATCTTTTCTCTTGAATTTTGTTAGAAAGCTTCTCGATCTAATTCCATTGGGTAGTTGTCTTGGGAAAGAAACTACCCATAATTGGAATCCTTCGGAACCTTGGGAAAGGAATGGAGGATTCATGCTAGAGAAGCTTTCTCACAGTGAATTGGATTGGGGTTTGGATGGATATTGTGACATGTAATCCTACCAAATTATGGTTCATGAAACTGTGTGGTATAATCAGTGATCGAGCATCATCTCTTCTTATGAACATTTAAACCAAGGGATTGGGAATTTGTTCATTTTTAGAGAGAATTGGTGAGCCAAGGGATTGGGATCCAATCATATAAGATTGCCAAGCAAAATTCAATGAACGCATTGCTTGAGGAAGAGATAAACATGTTTTGATTCGGAGATCTCAATATCTCCTATAACCCAATGAATCCCCCAATTCTGATTTCCATCTTCTCTTTACATTCTGCAACTCAATTCATGCAATCACCCCCATTCCCTTTTAATTTCAGCAATTTAGTTTCTGCTCTTTAATTCATGCAATTTAAGATTCCGCCATTTCAATTTCTTTTCATTTACTTTTCCCGCCAATTTTACATTCCGCAATTCTCATCTCAATCTTGATTCCGCTCAACTAGAACACACTTCTAATCCGAATTGCTCACTCAACCAATCCTTGTGGGATTCGACCTCACTCTATTGTGAGTTTTTACTTGACGATAACCGGTGCACTTGCCGGAAGGAATTTTGCCGATCGTGCAATTTCCTAAATCGTAGCATAACTAGTTGATGCGCATCACCCATATATAATATTTAGACTCGCTTTTCAGCTTGTCTCTTTGATGCTTAGAAAAGTTAGGAGGAAATGTGCGGCTAACTAGATAATTAGCTACAGGTGCATACCAGGGAGATACCTCAGATACTGCTTGCAGGTTATCAAATGGAAAATTATCATCTATAGGAGCAGAATCATCCTTAATGTGCTCAAGGCGACTCAAGTGGTCTGCCACTAAATTTTGGTTACCACTCCTATCCTTTATTTCTAAATCAAATTCTTGTAATAGCAGTATCCAACGTATGAGCCTTGGTTTAGACTCCTTTTTAGATAATAGATACTTTAAAGCTGCCTGGTCCGAATACACTACTACTCTAGTACCAAGTAAATAAGCTCAGAATTTATCCAGAGCAAAAACAATAGCAAGAAGCTCTTTCTCAGTAGTAGTATAATTGGACTGGGCAGCGTCTAAAGTCTTAGACGCATAAGCAATAACAAAAGGATCCTTACCTTCGCGCTGAGCCAGCGCTGCTCCTACTGCAAGGTTGGAAGCATCGCACATGATTTCAAACGGCTGGCTCCAGTCTGGTCCTCTCACAATTGGAGCTTGAGTCAGGGTGGCCTTTAGCTTATCAAACGCTTGCTTGCAATCTTCACTGAAATCGAGCTCAATATCCTTCTGTAGTAATCTGGATAAGGGAAGTGCTACCTTACTAAAGTCCTTAATAAATCTCCTGTAAAAACCTGCATGGCCCAGGAACGAACGAACTTCCCTCACATAAGAGGGGTAAGGTAAACTAGAAATAACACTCACCTTTGCTGGGTCTACAGAAATGCCATTATTAGATACCACATGTCCTAATACAATCCCTTGTTTTACCATAAAATGACATTTTTCGAAATTTATTACAAGGTTTGTATTAACACATCTATCTAATACTCTAGATAATCCATCTAAGCAAAGGCTAAAAGAATCACCGTAAATGCTAAAATCATCCATAAAAACCTCCATACGGTCCTCAATAAGATCAGAGAAAAGACTCATCATACACCTTTGGAAAGTAGCTAGTGCATTGCACAAGCCAAAGGGCATTCTCTTGTAAGCATAAGTCCTAAAAGGACATGTAAAAGTGGTCTTTTCCTGGTCCTCAGGAGCTATATGAATCTGGAAATAACCTGTGTAACCATCTAAAAAGCAATAATGTGATTAACCTGACAGGTGATCTAGCATTTGATGAATGAATGGAAGTGGGTAATAATCCTTACGGGTAGCTTGGTTGAGACGCCTGTAATCAATGCAGACTCTCCAAGCATTCTGAACTCTAGTTGCTATGAGCTCTCCATGCTCATTCTTCACTGTAGTGATTCCAGACTTCTTGGGCACCACTTGTACTGGGCTAACCCATTCACTGTCTGAAATGGGATAGATGATACCTGCTTCCAATAGTCTGGTCACTTCCTTTTTGATAACTTCCAAGATAGTGGGATTCAATCTTCTAACGGACAGGTCTTGCTCCCTCTTCTAAAAATATTCTGTGCTCACATACTTAAGGGTTGATGCCTACTATGTCTGCCAAACTCCACCCAATTGCTTTCTTATGCTTCCTCAGTACATCAAGTAACTGCTCTTCTTGTTGGGAAGTGAGTTCCCTTGCAATGATAACGGGGAACTTCTGCTCATCTTCAAGATAAGCATATTTGAGATGTGGAGGAAGAGGTTTTAGTTCCAACTTCTGATCATGGGTAGGCTCTGGATTGTCTGGAGCTTGTGAAAATGCTGAGGTGCCCTCATTGTCAGTCGAGAGGGTCCCCACACTTGGACCTTGTCCAATGTGCTCCTCTTCTAACTCTTCCTTGTGAACTTCAGCTACAGTTTCATCTATGACATCACACTGGAAGATAGAATGATCTTCTGGAGGGTTGTTTATGACTCCATTCAGATTGAAGATTACTATGCGGCCATCTATTTCAAAAGAGTATGTTCCTGAAAAATAATCCAATTTGAATTTTGATGTCTTCAGGAATGGTCTTCCAAGTAGGATTGATGATGGCTTATCTGAGTCATTATGGGGCATCTCCAAGATATAAAAATCAGTGGGAAATGTAAGCCTTTTAATGTTCACCAAAACATCTTCAGCAACTCCAGCCACTGTAATAATGCTTTTATCTGCTAACACAAAACGAGCTGCCGACCTTTTTAAGGGAGGGAGCCTCAAAATATCATATATAGACAAAGGCATTATGCTAACACAGGCTCCTAAATCACACATGCAATCATAAATTACTACTCCACCAATAGTACAACTAACTATACAAGGACCTGGGTCACTACACTTCTCAGGTAATCCTCCCATTAAAGCATATATGGAACTACCTAAACGAATAGTTTCTAATTCATTAATTTTGACTTTATGTATACATAAATCTTTTAGAAACTTTGCATGTTTAGGTACCTGTTGAATAACATCAAAAAGAGGAATGGTTACCTCAACCTTTTTGAATATTTCTACCATTTTGGGATCGGGTTCTAGCTGCTTCCTGGGCTTCGTTGCAAGTTGTGAAAATGGAAGGGGAGTGGTGTTTTCTGCAGTGTCTGTGCCTCTTGGTGCTTCCTCCTGTGGTTGGGCTTCTTCTTTTTCAGTTATGTCCTGTATGTCCTCTTCCTCTTCAACATCTTCTATTTCTACGACCTCTTCAGCTGAGGCGTGCTCTGGTGGGCTTGGCTCCTCCTGATTCCTCTCCTGCAGTGTGGTTCCGGACCTTAGGGTGATGGCATTAATGTCCCCCTTCGGATTGGGTAATGATTGAGAGGGAATTCCAGTGGAACTTGAAGGTTGGTTATTGGAATTTTGCATTGATCAAATCTGTAAGACAAGAGCTTGCAAAGTAGCGGTCAGACCATTCAGACTGGCATTAATGTTATTTTCCATGGTCTGTTGACTTCGCTCAAAAAATTTTAGTAACTCTTCATTAGGAGATGAAGAAGGGTGAGTAAATTAAGAGGTCTGTTGTTGGGTATTCTGTGGTCCTTGGGATTGCCTCAGGTGAGGTGCTCTGTAAGGTTGGTTCTGCTGCCTGTTGTTATTTAATTTCCACCTCTGATTTCCCTGATTATCTCTGCCTCCTCTGTTATTGTTGTCCCTCCAATTCTGGTTAGAATTGTGTTGCCATCCATGGTTATTATTTCCACCTTGATTGTACCCTTTGTTGGGGCAGTCATAGAAATTATGAGTGGATGCCACCATGTTGTCTTCCTGTTGGAGTTGCGGGCATTCATCAGTATAATGGCTATAATCAGCACAAATTCCACAAATTCTCTGTGGGACTAACTGTTGGTTTTGCTGTGGTGAAAGAGATTGAGCTTGCTGAACTTGTTGTTGATTCAATTGCATTTGCTTCAGCAGGTTAGTCATTTCACAGATACTCTGAGTTATTGCAGCAGTCTCTCTGCTAGAGGATACTTCTGCAACGGCTTTTGAACGGCCTTGCTTCTGTCTGTGGTTCCTAGTAGATTCAGCTAAGTCGCTGATCAATTGCCATGCCTCGTCAGTGGTCTTGTACTTTTTCATAGACCCATTGCTAGCACTTTCCAATGTGGTCTTATCTTGGGGCCTCATACCCTGTGTGATATAGCTGAGTAACACTATCTTGTCGATCATGTGGTGGGGGCATGCTTCCAGAAGACTATTGAAGCGCTCCCAGTATTCAAAGAGAGTCTCGTTGTCATCTTGAACAATCGTGGAAATGTCTTTTCTCAGTTTATTAGTAACTTCAGATGGGAAGAATTTCTCCAAAAACTCTTTTCTGAGCGTATCCTAGTTGAATACATTTGCTAGGGGTTGAGTGTATACCACTCTCTTGCTTTTCTCTCGAGAGAAAACGGGAAAGCTTTCAGCAAAATTGAAGTTTCATTAGCACCATCACGCCTGACAGTAGAACAGGCTGCTTGAAAATATCTCAGGTGCTTGGTAGGCTCTTGAGCAGGTAAGCCATGCAACTTGGGCATTAAATTGAGCAGTGCGGTCTTTATTTCAAAATCTGTAGCCACCGCTGGGTGATGCGCTTGAAACGGTTGCATTGTAAAATCAGGGGCTCCTTCCTCCTGGATGGTAACTCTTCTGGCTGCCGCGATGTTACCTGTACGTAAATCAACCGAATCAGTAGAACAGGGGCTGGATTCTTCCTCAGATGGTGTTTCAAATCCGCCCTCAAAGAGGACTAACCGACGCCGAGCTCGCCTTATTCGTGAGATGGTTCTTTCAATCTCAGGATCGAATACTGGCAAGCGTGGATCAGGAAGTGAATGCGTCATCTAGCGAAAGAAACATGCAGCTCATAGTAAAAAAATAAAATAAAATGAAAATAAATAAATTCTAATTAATAACTTTAGCACTCTATTGCAACTCCCCGGCAACGGCGCCAAAAATTGATGCGGGCAGAAATTGGCGAATTAAAAATTGTTAAAATATACGCGTTGCAAGTATAGTTCTTAATTCCCCAGAAATCCGCCTATCAATTTAGAAAGATGTCACAGAAAATTGAAATTAAAATACTGGGAGTATGAATCCCAGGTCCTCTTCCAACGAGTTACAGAAAAGTGTGCTATTTTATTAATCAGAGGTTTTTAAAAAGGGTTGAATTGAGCAAACAGGAAATTAAATTGGTGAATTTGAATAGTGTAAATAAAAGCCTTGACTGGGAATTGATTAGTTGGAATCCCTATTATTGTTGGAATGCTCTCAGGATTAATTGACAATTGAAGGTTGTCCTGTTTAGTTATCCTTCACTAGGTGAAGGAAAGTCAAACAAGTTGGAATGCTACGTCCGTTCACAAGTTGCAATCCACTTAATTAAAAGGGATTGGTGTCAGGGATTAGGAGGCAATCCAACCATAAATCCAATTACAATTTTTATTTCAAGCCTTCCAACTCAAGGGTTCCTTTCAATCAATTCCCCATCAAGTTAGGGAACTACTCGCTCATTGTGAATGTAAAATTCATAGCATATAAAATGGAATTAAGGAAGACATTGTAAATAAAAATCGAAATAGTCAATTAAAAATAAAGGTGATCCTTGTATTAAATACTCCTAAAAATATTCCAATGGTAAAATTAACAAAGCAAAGAACATGGAAGAGTGAAGCCAAGTAAAGAAAACGAACTAGAATGACGAAGTCTTGATGAGGTAATAACTCTTCTCAGTGTTCCAATGCCAAAAAAAGTAAGAGAAAATTGAATCCTAAGAACTATGAAAGTGTAGAGAGAAAACCTAGAGGAGGAGTAAAACTAGATCTCAAAACTAAAACTGTGTAGAATGAATGTTATATCTGGTTTCTTCATATTCTCTGGCTCTAGTCTGCTGTTCTGGGCCAAAAATTGGGTCAAAATAGGGTCCAAAATCGCCCCCAGCGATTCTGCAAATTATGCAGATCACACATGCCACGCGATCGCGTCGCTCATGCGGACGCCTCATTCGCGTTTCGCTTCACCACGCGGGAGCGTCGTCCACGCCTCTGTGTCGCTCGTGCTTTTCCATTTCACGCGGTCGCGTCATCCATGCAGCCGCATCACTGCGATTTGATCTTCTCCGCGCGGTCGCATCGTCTATGTGGCTGCGCCGCTTCTCGCTGGTCATCTCTTCAATTTCTTGTGTTCCTTCCATTTTTGCTAGCTTCCTTTCCAATCTCCAACTCATTCTTGCTCTATAAAGCCTGAAACGCTTAACACACAGATCATGGTATCGAATGGAATAAAGGAGAAGTAAAATGTATAATTAAAAGTCTCTAGGAAGCAGTTTTCACTCATGTAATAATTTCAGGAAGGAAATATAAATGCATGCTAATTTAATGAATAAGTGGGTCAGGATCAAGATAAAACCACACAATTAAACAAAATATAAACCATAAAATAGTGGTTTATCAACCATATTTATGGAGATGTGGCGCTGACCAGGTAATTAGATGGTGTGTGCCTCAATCAGAATTCCAGTCCATCTTAGAGGCCTGTCACTCATCTGAGAGTGGAGGACATTTTGGCCCTCAAAGAACAGCTAGAAAAATCTTAGACTGTGGATTCTGGTGGCCTACACTTTTTAGAGACACTGCTGAATTTTGTAGATCTTGTTTCCCATGCCAAAAATTTGGTAATATATCTAGGAGGGATGAGATGCCTCAACAAATTATGCTTTTCTGTGAAATTTTTGACGTCTGGGGCATTGACTTCATGGGTCTATTTTCAAATACTAATGGTTATTTTTATATATTGTTAGCTGTGGATTACGTTTCCAAATAGGTGGAAGCAATTCCTACCCGCACTGATGATGCTAACACTGTTGTTTCCTTTGTGAGAAACCAGATTATTTGTCGCTTTGGATCACCACGAGCAATTGTGAGCGATCAAGGCACCCATTTTTGTAACAGGAGACTAACAGGATTAATGAAGAAGCATGGAATAAATCATAAGGTTGCAATAGCCTACCAACCTCAGACTAATGGGTAAGCCGAGGTGTCAAACAGAGGGATCAAGCGTATCTTGCAGAAGATAGTCAAACCTCATAGAAGAGACTGGAGCACCGGGTTACAAGATGCACTCTGGGCATACAGAACAGCATACAAGATACCCATTGGGATGAGTCCTTTCTGCTTAGTCTATGGAAAAGCTTGTCATCTCCCTGTTGAAGTAGAGCACAAAGCCTTTTGGGCAGTAAACAAGTGCAACATGGGAATTGAGGAAGCCGGAGCTGAAAGAAAATTGCAACTGCAAGAATTGGAAAGCCTTCGCCTAGAAGCTTATGAGAACTCAAGACTATACAAGGAGAAGATGAAGGCTGTACATGATCAGCACATTAAGAGAAAAGAGTTCCAACCTGGGGACTTAGTCCTCCTTTACAAATCTCGACTGAGGCTCATGCCAGGCAAGTTGAGATCAAGATGGGACGGTCCATACAGAGTAGAGAAGGCCGAACCGTACAGAGTTTATCACCTAAGCCATCCTTCAAGCTCTGAACTTATCAAAGTTAATGGACATCGTTTAAAGCTGTACCATGGAGAGAGAATACAGAAAAACAAGGAGCTCGAGATCTTCCTCTTGGAAGATCCTCACATAGCCGAAGATTGAACTAATGGAGCGTCCAACTTACGGACGTTAAAGCAAAGTGCTAGGTGGGAGACAACCCACCATGGTATGATCGTTCTTTTCTTTATTTTTACTTTTTCTATTTAATAACTCTTCTCTTTATTAGTACATTTCGTGCATCTGCATTTACATACTTTTACTTTTATTAAAAAAAAATTTCACGTGACGCGACCGCATCATTGATGCGTCCCCGTCGCAGGAGATGGGAGGAATTAATAAAATGAACAGAGAGTCACGCAAGAGCGTGGTTGGAGGCGTGCCAATGGCACAAATCGCCTCACGCGACCGCGTCGCCGACGCATCCGCGTCACGTGGGAACATTGGCCTCCCACGCGACCGCGTCACCCACGCGGCCGCGTGCCCTGGATTTCGACGTAAAAAGGGTGCACGACCGAAAGTTGTGCAAGAGTGGTGCTGGATTGGTGCTAACGCACAAATTCTTCCCACGCGGCCGCGTGACTGACGCGACCGCGCATATCCTTCTCATGACCACTCGAGCGATCGCATGTCCCACGCGATCGCGTCATCCAATATTTAGCAATTAATGATTTTGAACAGAGAGTTGTGCAAGTGCGAGGCTTCCCTCGCGCCAGTAGCATAAAACGGGTCACGCGACCGCGTGACCGACACGACCGCGTCAATTATTATAAGCGCAAATCACGTGACCGCGTGCTCCACGCAACCGCGTCGATTGCGCCGCACAGCTCCCCTAATTTGCCACTTATCTTATCTTTTCTCCTCAAATCCTATTTTCTTTTCCCTCCTTATTTCTTCCTCCTCCCTTCTTCCTTCTTCCTTCTTTCTCACTTTTTACACCCTCACTCTCTCTCTCACCCCCATTAACAAGGTTTTTCTTTTTCTTCTTCTCTCCTTACTTTTCTATTTTTCTTCTTATTTTTTATGTTATCTTCTTTTCTTTTCTTTTTACTTTCATTATTCATATTTTCTTTTTCTTTCTTTTTTGTTTCCTTTTTACTTGGTGTTAGAAATTTATTTGAGTCATTATTTCTCATTATATGCTTGTGGATTGTTCTAAATTTGTTTGGCAATTATATATTACTTATTAAAGGGTTGTTTGCATGTTCAATTTAATAATTTCCATACATTATTTCACCACGCATGCTATGTGTTTGTGAAAAAACCTATATAGTATTATGCACTTTTCTACGTTATTCTATTCTACTAATAAATGCCCGTTTTTCACAAAACCTCTTTTATATGTTATTCGTTAAAAATAATTGTCAATACAAACGTGATGGTTTGTTACAAGTGATGCTTGATCTATGCTACACATGCCTTTGCCAGCATGCCAATAAACACCTTGCATTCACTTGTCGTCATATGCACTAACTATTTTCCATTAATGACTTTTCACATGTAGTCATGACCATGTGTTAACATCATTTACCTTTAAATGTGCATTCATAACCATCCTTTTCCGTTCTCTTCCTTGCTCTATCTCTTTGAATTTAATTTACTTTCTCTTCCCTTTTTCAGAATGGCCACCAAGAAAGGAAAAGAGAAAGCTACTCCCAAATCAACAGCAAGAAGAGGAACAAAAAGAGCACTAGTGGCAAGACCCTCTTCAACTGCGGTAAAGCTCTCAACAAAGAAACTTAAGAGGATTATAAAGGTTGATGATAAAGAAAAAGCCTTCCCAGCAAAGGACACTGCGCGATTTCCCAATCGCTACTGTGAGCAGATGTTCCCCATCCTTGCAGAAAGGAGCTACAACAACGAATACCTTCTTCTCCTCCCAAACCATATTGCTACCTTTGTTGAGCCACAAATTGCACAAAGACAATGGGGTTTCCTACAGAGACAGCCGAGGCAGGTCAATCTTTCTTGGGTAGTCGAGTTCTACTCGAACTTCCACCTGCCAGCCCTGCAGTCTGTCTTTATCCGTCAGAAGCAAGTCCCCATTACAGAAGAGGCCATTCAAAGAGCTCTAGATCTTCCCCCTATTCCAGAAGGTCTAGACGATTTTCAAGAAGCCGGACTCAAGCGCCAGATGTACCAATTTGACTAGGACGCCGTTCTCAGAGTTATCGCACTACCTGGCAACTGATGGATCTACGGATACCATCGTACCCGCCCTAAGGGAATCTCGGCTTTAGCACTTACCTTGGAGGCTCGCGTATGGGCACAGATCATGTCCCATTATTTCTTTCCGAGCACTCACGAGTCCTCCTTCACTACGAACATGACCGTTCTACTATGGTGCATCCTTACTGACCAACCTCTGAACCTACCAAGACACATCCGGAATGCCATGGGACACGTACAAATTGCGGGCAACTTACCTTTTCTCGCCTTGGTCTCAGATCTCGTATCCGCAGCCAGAGTCTCCTTCAGAGTTGGAGACACCAAAGCCATTCTTCCATGGGATGATCAATATGTCCCTAATGGGAAATATATCAGACCCTTAGCAGCCACTACAAGCCAGCCTATTGAATCGGCTGTAGATATTCCTCCTTTAGTACCACAAGCACCTACCACAGACCAATTGCTCCATCAGATACTCGAAAGGTTGGATCGGCAGGAACTCAAAGCTAAGATGAGAGAGCGCCGTAACAAGTGCCGATTCACATACCTCAAGGAGCTGATCATGGGAAAATTCAAGGACTCAGACACTCCGGACTCCACTTCCTTTACCAGCATAGGGAGCTATGATGGTCCCAACTGTGGAGATACTGCTACCAGCCCACCCCTGTTCCTGATAGATGGCACCGAGGACGGTGCAAAGCCTTAAGTGTTGGGAAGTCGGTCAGTACCTGACTCCCGGTGGTAATTTTTCTTCCCTAAACACCAATAAATTAGGATATTTAGTTAGTTTTTCTTTTATAGAATAGGATAAATTGAATAGTAATAGATTAGTTGCATGCATGTTCTACTTGATTGGAAAGGCAATAAGTTTCTTCTAAGACTCTATTTTTGGAACAAAATTTCACTAATTTTAATTAAAATTTTTATGTTAAATTTGCTTGAAGTTGTATTTGGAACATGATTTTTAAGCTAAAGAACACACAACTTGTGAGATTTGAGCCTTTATGCATGGTTACATTATTTAACCATAATTATTTTATTCTTGTGTGTTTACTTCTCTATAATTGTAATCTATATTTTGTTTCATCCTATATGTCCAATATTTATTATATTTATATGTTTGCATATGATTGAGGCCATTAATTGTTTAGCTCACTTATCCAAATTAAGCCTACCCTTTCAATTACCTTTGTTAGCCACTTTGAGCCTTTGAATCCCATTTGTTCTATATTTTGCCACATTACTAGCCTTAAGCAGAAATATAATTATATATCCCAAACTGGATCTTTGGTTAGCTTAAGATAGAATTGTGTGTGCTAATTAAGTATGGGAAATTGTGGGAACAAAAGATAATAAGGGAATGTGTCATGATAATATAATGGGAATTTGGATACCTACTCATGTGAAACTATAAGAATTAAAAATCTATGTGCATTGATAAGCTATGTTTATTTTTATGCTTATGAAAAAAAAAATTTCAATAAATAAATAAGGGGACAAAATTACCCCAATGCTAAGTTAAGAATTCAAGGATCAATGCATGTATGATAAAATTAAAATAAAAAGTTAATACATGAGTATGGAATATGAAAGGAATTTCTGCGTAGCTAGGTATGCATTCTAAAGTTATATAGAATATATATAGAGGTTAGGTGAAAGCTTAGGTTAATTAAAGATTCAATTTATAAGCTTACTTAGCCATATATGTATCCTTACCCTTACCTTGGCCCCATTACAACCTTGAAAACACCTCATGATGTTTGCATTGGTATATTAAATGTTGTTGATTGGTTAGGAGAAGAACAAAAATTAGAGAGCATGATTAGAGAAGGATAGAGTGATCACCCTATACACTAGAGAGACTAGAGTATACATACATCATCAGTGAGGGTTCAATGCTTGAAATTCTATGTTCCCTGCTTTCATGAGCTATCTTCTTGCATTTTTATCCGTTCTTACTTCATGAGAATTGAATTAGTGGAATTTGATTTGTAATTGTTTTGAAGAGCTTATTTACTATTGATCAAGTGGACAAAAATCATATAGTTGCATTTACATATATAGGTTGCATTGCATTGCATGAGTTTTACATGTTCCTACTCATTTATTTTATCTCTTTCAACTAAGCATGAGGAAATGCTAATGTTTAAGTGTGGGGAGGTTGATAAACCACTATTTTATGGTTTATAATGTGTTTAATTGTGTGGTTTTATCATGATCTTTACCCACTTATTCATATGATTAGCATTCATTTATATTTCCTTCCTAAAATTATTACATGATTGAAAACTTGCTTCCTAGAGACTTTTAATTATGTATTTTAATTCTCCCTTATTCCATTCGATGCCATGATTTATGTGTTAAGTGTTTCAGGCTTTATAGGGCATGAATGAGTTGGAGATTGGAAAGGAAGCTTACAAAAATGGAAGGAACACAAGAAATTAAGGAGATGACTAGCGAGAAGTGACGCGGCCGCATGGCTCACGCGACCGCGCAGAAGAGAGGAAATCACAGTGACGCGGCCGCATGGCTCACGCAACCGCACGGATTGGAATAGCACAAGTGACGCGGAGGCGTGGACGACGCGCCCGCGTGGCAAAGTAAAACGCCAAATGACGCGTCCGCATGAATGACGCGATCGCGTGATGTGCGCGATCTGCATAATCTGCAGAATCGCTGGGGGCGATTTTGGGCCCTGTTTTGACCCAATTTTTGGCCCGAAAAAGCAGACTAGAGCCAGAGGACATGCAGAAACCAAAAACAACATTCATTCTACACAGTTTTAAGTTTTAGATCTAGTTTTACTCCTCCTCTAGGTTTTCTCTCTACACATTCATAGTTCTTAGGATTTTTATTTCTATCACTCTTTGCATTGGGATATTGAGAAGAGTTATTACCTCATCAAGACTTCGTCATTCTAGTTCGTTTTCTTTACTTGCCTTTACTCTTCCATGTCCTTTAATTTACTCAATTTTACTATTGGATTATTTTAAAATTTATTAATACAAGAGATACTTTTATTTTTAATTGATTCCTTTGAGTTTTACTTATCTTGTCTTTCTTTAATTCCCTTTCCTATGTTATGAGTTCTACATTCACAATGAGCGAGTAGTTCCCTAACTTGATGGGGAGTTGATAGAAAGGAACCCTTGAGTTGGAATGCTCAAAAGAGAGATTGTAATTGGGTTTATTGTTGGAAGGCTCTCTAGTCACTAAAGCCTGTCCTTCCAAGTAAGCGGATGATGCACGGAAAACTTGTCTCTCAACAAATCTCCTTTCGGCAAGTGTACCGAATTTGTCGTCAAGTAAAAACTCACAATAGAGTGAGGTCGAATCCCACAGGGATTGATTGATCAAGCAACTTTAATTAGAAGAATGTTCTAGTTGAGCGAATCCAGAATTTGGGTTGAGAGTTGCAGAAAATAAAATGGCGGGAATGTAAATAACAAAAAAGTAAATGCTAGAATTAAAGGACTGGAAGTAAATGACTGAAAATAAATTGCAGAATTGTAAATGGGAATGGGGGATTTGCTCATAAAAGTAAATGGCAGAAATTAAAGAGAATGGGTAAGATCAGAGATGGGGAGTTCATTGGGCTTAGGAGATATTGCAATTCTCCGGATCAAATTCATTTTCATCTCTTCCTCAATCGATGCACTCATTGATCTCCTTGGCAATCTTAAGTGATTAAATTACAATTTCTTGCAATTCAATCTCTCAAATCTTGATCAATAGCCAATTCCTTGGTCAATTGCTCATGAGAAGAGATGAACTATAGTCACTGATTATACCACATGCATTTCCCAAATCAAGTATTGAGAGGGTTATAGTCACATACCCATCCAAACCCAATTTGGTCCAGCATGAGAAAGCATTTCTAGCTTGATCTCTTCATTCCTCTTTCAAGGTTCAAAAGTGATCCAAGTTTGAATAGCTTCTCTTCCAAGATAACTACTCAATGGGATGAAGATCAAAAGCTTTCAAGTAAAATCAAGAGAAAAGATAGAAGAAGAATAATGAAAATTAGTATTGATCCATCAAATTACAACAGAGCTCCCTAACCCAATGAAAGGGGTTTAGTTGTTCATAGCACTTGAAAATGAAAATAAAGATGGAGAATACATCATAGAACTAGAAATTGCAGAGAAAAGTAAAATACAGGGAGTAATTCTCTTTTTCCAACTTTTAGAACTCCCTTTCAATTCAAAGCTACTCCTATATATACTACTCTTCTTAGCTTCTAGTTTGCTCTTCAAGTCTTGGGCCTTTGGATCTTGAGTTTGAAGCAGTTATTTTCTTCATTTGGGATTGGCTTTACTTGCAGAGAGAAAGTGCTAAGTGGGCAGAGACTTTAGCTCAGGGCGTTAGGGGTGTTAACATTTAGTGAAAGTATAAGTTCGAGAACGTTAGTGACACTCAACATTTTCACTAACGTTCCAATGTACCCCTTTGCCTCACGTTAGAGCCCACGTTAACTAGGTTAACATGGCTTCTAACGTGGCCTTGCCAAACTTCGAGAACGTTAGTGACACTCAACATTGTCACTAACGTTCCAGTGTGCCCCTATTTGCTTCACGTTAAAGCCCACGTTAACTAGGTTAACGTGGCTTCTAACGTGGCCTTGCTAAACTTCGAGAACGTTAGTGACACTTAACATTTTCACTAACGTTCCAATGTGACCCTAGATCTCAAGTTAAAGTCCACGTTAACTAGGTTAACGTGACTTCTAACGTGGCCATTCTTAGCCATCCCAACGTTAGTGACAATGTTGAGTGTCACTAACGTTGGCTCATCATTCATTCCTCATCGTTAGCTTCCACGTTAACTAAGTTAACGTGGAGGTTAACGTGGCTCCTTAGGGGGTTGTGTGGTTACTTCCAATGTTAGTGACAATGTTGAGTGTCACTAACGTTGTCGACAACTCTCACTTCTCACGTTAGCTCCCACGTTAACCAAGTTAACGTGGGAGTTAACGTGGTGTGTTGCATCCTTAGGCCAACGTTAGTGACAATGTTGAATGTCACTAACGTTGGCTTCTCTTCCCCCTTTAACGTTAGAGGTCACGTTAACTAGGTTAACGTGGGCTCTAACATGGCCACTCATGAGTGTTTGCCAACGTTAGTGACAATGTTAAGTGTCACTAACATTGGCTCAACTTCCCTTCTCCACGTTAGAGTGCACGTTAACTTAGTTAACGTGACTCTTAACGTGGACAATGATGGCTTTGAGAGTATTATTGGCAATCACTTTTCTCATTAACCTTGCAAGTTACCTCCCTTTCCTTGCTTTCTTTGGTCCTGAAATTAAGCAACAGAGTGCATCAAAGTTCTAGTCCAAGTCATGGGTAATGCAGCATACAATGTGTCACTAAATTCATGCAAAATCCTCATGAAATAATGTAAAATGCACAATGTATGCTTGAATCAAGGTGTAGGTGAATATCTACCCAAAACTAGCTTATTTCCTAAAGAAATGCATGAAACTACCCTAAAAACAGTAAAGAAAAAGTCAGTGAAACTGGCCAAGATGCCCTGACATCACAACACCAAACTTAAAGCTTGCTTGTCCCTAAGCAAGTACTGGAACAAGAGAATGATGAATGGAATATCCAGAGGAATGAGTTATTCTTGTGGAAGTCATGTTACTAATTTTATGGTGGTTTCATACATAGCAACTTAGGTTCATTCCATTACTGGCTTTCAGACTTTTATCATGTCCCTAAACACTTACTTTGTTTATATCCCATAAGACTTTTATTCATTGATCCTTTTATTGTTATTTCAAGGGTTATTTGTGTTATTTAGGCTAAGTGCTCTGTAAGGGGGCAACTCTTTAAGATAAGCTTTCAGCCAACACTCCCGAACCAGTTGGTTCAAGGTGCTAGGTGTTGAAGCACCCCTAAGGACTTACTCCCTCAAGTCTCTCCCCCATACATACACACCACAGGCATATAGTTCATTTATTTTCTTTTCTTGAGACCTTGGTGTCCAGCACCTCTTTGGGTTACTAAATGTTCTGTAGTGAGGGTTACTCTTGATAATGGATTTTCAGCTGATAATCCCGGGTTAGTTAACCCAAGTTACCAAGTGATAAAGCACCCCTGAGAGCTTATTCATCCAAGTAGATCCCTCACACAGGAGCACCACAGACACTTGTCTCAAGGTCCAAACCATTGGTGCCTAGCCTTATTGCTTACTTTTTTTCTTTTGTTTTTTCACTTCCATTGTTCTTTCCCTTTTCTCTTTTTAGGATCTTGTTATTAACTTAGTCTCATGGGTATATCCAAAGTCAAGTATTCAGGATAGATAGTTGTCCTCCTAGCCTTGTGGTTGAACCAACTTAGCTAACTTATGACTACCCCAAAGATTCATGAATGCACTTCCACATTATGAACTCTACTCTGGTCTTTTAAAAAAAAACATAAACATTCTCTTCTTCATTTGATTTAAAATGGACAAGCTTACAAGTAAGTTAAGGAGGATGCAGTGACATAAAGACTAGCACACATAGACCTATTCAGAACTTAAAAGACAGAATTTAAAAAGGGTTCAACTACGAGTAACTACAAATCAAAAGTGCATTCGGACTTCCAACTTTCAACAATTCTGAGTACAATGGAATTAAGTAACAATACAACCTTTGGGTGATGATTTCTGGTTGCCCTCTCTCTTTGTAATCAACCTAGTTTTTGCTGCCTAGCTTCTTTGGGTTGAGGTGCACCATTTCCTCATAAGGTTCCTGCAAGGTTATTGGAAGTTGCTTGTTCCCAAAGCACTTGAGACATAGTTAGCTTGCATGTATGCTGGTGCTTTTTGAACTCAATTTAGTGTGTGAACACCAAACTTAGTTTCTTGCCCAGTCCAAACATTGCACATATGCAGAGAACCCATATCTTGTTGTCAACAAAGCAATGATAACCTATAGTCTAACTACATCTAAGTGGTTTCTCTTGATTGGATGGAGCTAGCAATGTTCCTCTGGAGTGGAGTGTAATTCTAACCAATGTCCTTTGGTGGAACACCAAACTTAGAATTATACCATCACTCTTGGATTGTTCTGGTGTGGAACACCAAACTTAGCTCCTTACAATATAGGAGAAACGACTTGTGAAATTTTTTTATTGAAATAAAGATGAAAGTGAAATTACCTGAGGTTGGGTTGCCTCCCAACAGAGCACTCTTTTATCGTCGCTAGCTCGACGAGTCCTTAATTACTTGAGATGGTACTTTACTCTGGGTTTTCCCCCATGTTGCCCAGATAATGCTTGAGTCTTTGTCCATTCACTGTAAAAGTCCTCTCTGAACCTTCATCCGTGATTTTGATGTGCCATATGGTGATACTTTCGTAACCATGAAAGGTCCGGACCACCTTGACTTGAGTTTTCCTGGGAACAGCCTTAATTTAGAATTGTAAAGGAATACTCGCTGCCCCTTTTCAAAACTTCTGGGCGCAAGATGCATGTCATGTTTTCTCTTTGCCTTTTCTTTATACATCTTAGGGTTTTCATAGGCTTGTGACCTGAATTCCTCCATCTCTTGCAGCTGCAAGATCCTTTTTGCACCAGCAGCAATGCTGTCAAAATTTAGTATCTTGATAGCCCAGAGAGCTTTGTGCTCCAGCTCCAGTGGTAAATGACAAGCCTTCCCATAGACCAGTTGATATGGAGACATTCCAAGTGGAGTTTTGAATGCTGTTCTGTATGCCCAAAGAGCATCATCCAGCTTTTTCGACCAATCCTTTCTAGATGCACCCACAGTCTTTTCCAGGATCCTCTTCAGCTCTCTGTTGGATATCTCAGTTTGCCCACTTGTTTGAGGATGGTATGGTGTGGCTACTTTGTGTTTTACCCCATATCGTAGGAGGAGAGCTTCTAGTGGTTTGTTACAAAAGTGGCTCCCTCCGTCACTGATGAGGCATCTTGGGACTCTAAACCGGCTAAAGATATTTTTCCTGAGGAAGTTCATGACTACCTTGTTATCATTAGTTGGGGTTGCAATAGCCTCTACCCATTTGGAAACATAATCCACTGCTACCAGGATGTACTTGTTTGCATATGAGGTTGGGAATGGTCCCATGAAATCTATTCCCCACACATCAAACAGTTCCAGTTCGAAGATGAAATTTTGTGGCATGGCGTTTCTTTTGGGCAGGTTTCTAGATCTTTGGCATTCATTGCAGCTTTTTACTAGTTCCTTGGCATCCTTGAAAAGGGTGGGCCAAAAGAATCCGCTTTGTAACACCTTTGCGGCAGTTCTGTCCCCTCCAAAGTGCCCGCCATAACATGAACCGTTGCAATTCCACAGGACTTCTCTTCCTTCTTCTTCCGAAACACATCTTCTAAGGATTCCATCTGAACATTTCTTGAAGCGATATGGCTCGTCCTAGACAAAGTATTTTGCATCATTCATGAGCTTCCTTTTTTGATGTTTATTGATCCCTGGAGGTAATGCCCCAGTTGCCTTGAAATTTGCAATATCTGCAAACCATGGTGCTTTTTGAACTGTCATCAACTGCTCATCTGGGAAGAGCTCGTTCACATTTGTATCATTTCCTCCACCTTGATCATGAGGGATTCTGGATAGGTGATCTGCCACCTTGTTCTCCACTCCTTTCTTGTCTCTGATTTCAATATCAATTCCTGCAACAGTAAGATCCACCTTATTAGTCTTGGCTTTGATTCTTGCTTGGCAAACAAATATTTAAGTACTGTGTGATCTGTAAAGACAATCACTTTAGCACCAATGAGGTATGATCTAAATTTGTCAAATGCAAAAACTATTGCTAGCAACTCCTTTTCAGTTGTGGTATAATTTCTTTGAGTTTCATTAAGGACTTTGCTAGCATAGTATATCACACGAACTAAGTTATCTTTCCTTTGTCCTAACACTGCCCCAACTGCAAAATCAGATGCATCACACATCAATTCAAATGGTAAGTTCCAATCAGGTGGGAAGATGATAGGAGCAGAGGATAACCTCATTTTCAAATGTGCAAATGCTAGCATGCATGTTTCATCAAAGATAAATGGTGTATCAGATACAAGGAGATTGCTTAAGGGCTTGGCTATCTTTAAAAAATCTTTAATGAACCTTCTGTAAAAACCAGCATGCCCTAAAAAACTCCTAATTGCCTTGACATCACTGGGTGGGGGTAATTTTTCAATAAGTTCTACTTTAGCTCTTTTAACCTCAATGCCTTGGTGAGAGACCTTGTGACCAAGGACTATTCCTCCTATCACCATGAAGTGGCATTTTTCCCAGTTCAAGACCAAATTAGTCTCTTGGCATCTTTTCAATACCAAGGCGAGGTGATGTAGGCAACTAGGAAAGGAATCTCCGAATACCGAGAAATCATCCATAAAAACTTCAATGAATTTTTCTATCATATCTGAAAAGATAGAAAGCATGCAGTGTTGGAAAGTTGCAGGAGCATTACATAACCAAAATGGCATGCGCCTATAGGCAAACACTCCATACGGACAAGTAAATGAGGTTTTCTCTTGGTCTCTCGGATCAACCACTATTTGGTTATATCCTGAATAACCGTCGAGAAAACAATAATATGCGTGCCCTGCAAGTCTTTCCAACATCTGATCCATGAATGGAAGGGAAAAATGGTCCTTTCGTGTAGCCTTATTGAGTTTTCTGTAGTCTATGCACATTCGCCATCCTGTGACAGTCCTTGTAGGTATGAGCTCGTTCTTCTCATTGGTAACCACAGTGATTCCTCCTTCTTAGGCACAACATGTATGGGGCTAACCAAGGGCTGTCCGAATTGGTATATGACCCTTCCTTACCAAAGCTTCATAACCTCTTTCTGTACCACTTCCTTCATGATTGGGTTCAGCCTTCTTGGGATTGAATGGATGGCTGGCATCATCTTCCAAAGTATTTATGCATGCATATGGCTGAACTGATTCCCTTCAAGTCAGCAAGGGTCCATCCAATGGTATCCTTATGCTCCCGCAGCACCTTGAGTAGCTCGTCCTCTTGATCATGACTGAGGGATGAATTTATGATTACTGGGTAGTTTTCATTTTCTCCTAGATATGCATATTTGAGAGTGGGTGGCAGTACTTTGAGTTCAAGTTTGGGTGCTTCTAACTTTTCGTTCCCTTCCTTTGGTGTATCTGGTATAGGTATTTCTGCTGTGGCCACCTCTTCACTTGATTCAGATTCTTCCTCCACCAATCTCTCGTCCTCTTCAGGTTCTTCTTCTTCAAATTCTCCTACACTTCATTCTCAAGTGCATCTAACCTCTTGCATTCCCCCAATTGTTCGGGTGGGTAACTCATGGCCTTGAACACATTGAATGTCATATTTTCATTGTGTAATCTCAGGTGAGGTCACCCTTCTGAACATCAATGACAGCTCCAACAGTGGCCAAGAATGGCCTTCCCAATTATGGAGGTCTTGGCGTCCTCCTGCATGTCCAGCACCACAAAATCTGCTGGAAATATGAAATCTCCCACTTTTACCAGCAAATCCTCTACTATCCCATGAGGGAATTTGAACGATCGGTCTGCCAGTTGTAGGGCCATTTTGTTGGTTTACCTCCTCAATTTTCATCTTTCTCATCATAGCTACTGACATCAAATTGATGCTGGCCCTAAGTCACAAAGAGCCTTCTCCACTGTGATTTCTCCTATAATACAAGGGATCTGAAACTCCCAGGATCCTTCAGTTTCTGCGGTAGTTTATGTTGAATGATAGCACTACACTCTTCGGTTAATATCACAGTCTCATTGTTCTTCCAGCTTCTCTTCTTAGTCATTAGCTCCTTCAAAAACTTGGCATAGAGTGGCATTTGTTCTATGGCTTCAACAAAGGGTATGTTGATTTGTAGCTTCTTAAAGATTTCCAAAAATCTCAAGAACTGGTTGTCATCTTCCCTTTTCTTCAATTGCTGGGGATATGGAGCTCTTGAGATGTTCAGTTGTGGTATCCCTTTTTCTTTCTGCAGACTTGGCGTGGGAGGTTGAACTCCATCTTGCTCTTCTCCCTTTTCATTTGAGCCTTCTTCTTATGGTTTTTGGGGACGTTCCTTCAGTTCCTTCCACTCCTAAGTGTGATAGCTTGACACTCCTCCCTTTTGCTTGAATGGGCATCATAGCAAAAGTTGTGGTTAGGAAGCTGCTTAAACAGATAGCTGATTTGTGTCTCCAGTTTCTTGATGGTAGCATTTTGATTCTGCATGTTTGACTGCACTTCCTCTCTGAATGCTTTACTGTTTCGATGTCTTTGCATACTCTTTCAATTAAGGTTTTGATCTTAGAGAGCTTATCATCAATTGATGGGTGATTCAGAGCAGATATGCTGTTTTGGTTTTGATAGGCGTGTGGAGAAGTGTTGTTGTTGGAGTTGTAACGTCTCTGGTCTTGGTTTTGATCTTGCTCACTTCCCCACCCAAAGTTTGGGTGGTTTCTCCATCCAGGGTTGTAGGTCTTGGAGTATGGATCATAGTTTTTTCTTGGTGAATTCCCAATGTAGTTGGCTTGCTCCTGACTCCCCTCTACTTCTTTATTCACTCCTTCTTGGTTGTTGATGAAGTGGAGATTGCTGCTACTTGGTTCATCTCCATCTTCTTGGTGAGGTCAACCAGCTGCTGGTAATGAGCTTGTTTTTGGGCCAACAGAGCATCTACATTGTTTAGCTCATTACTCCTCTTGTGTTCCCTCTTTTGAAAGCATAGAAGTAGTCGTTCTCTGCTACTGTTTCAATAACATCTATGGTTCCTCAATAGTCTTCTTCTTGTTCAAAGATCTCCGGATGAATGGTCTACGGCCTTCTTTGACTCATAAGAGAGTCTTCATAGAAAATGTGCAGCTGCACCCATTCGTTGAACATGTCAGGTGACACCTCCTTGTTAAGTCCTTGAACCTCTCCCATGCTTCATATAGAGTCTCACCATCTTGTTGCCTGAAAATTTGGACCTCAG